>NW_013665755.1:648867-666615 GCF_000517525.1 Limulus polyphemus
ACTTTTGGGCTACTCTTTTACCAACGAATAGTGAGTATTTAGTGTGCTCTGTATCTTTGTTAGTTTCGGTTATAAGTGTTTAGTGTATCATGTATCTCCGTTAGTTTTGTTTGCAAGTATGTTTGTTAGTTTGAGTGATAGATACTTAATGTATAGCTTTGTTAATTTTGTTTATGTGTATTTTAGTGTGCTGTGTACCTTTGCAAGTTTTGGTTATAAGCATTTAGTATAGTATATATCTTTGTTAACTTTAATTAAAAGTAAGTATTTAGCGTATTATATATTTATGTGTGTTTTGGTTAAAGTTTTTAGTGCCGTATGTATTTTTTGTTAGTTTTGGTTATGATTATTATTATTGTTTTTGTTAGTTTTATTTATGGGTCTTTTTAGCGTGCTGTTAGTTAGTATTGGTTAACAGATAACAATTAAAAAAAAGTTGTAAAAAATAAACTAACGATCTAAATGTAATATAATTGGATTCTTCGTTCTATCGAGCTGAATAGCTTGTATACAGGAAATTAGCGATGGCTTTCTTAATAAATGCACGTTTTGTCAGAATACGTTAACATTTACCTTGATCTTATTTAATCAAAAATTTGTGAAGACAACAACATTTGAGTCTTAAGACTTTACTAAAAGCCGCTTTAATCTACCTAATATTCTTCTAGTTTGGCCCCCCAGTGGCACAGCGGTATGTCTGCGGACGTACAACGCTAGAATCCGGGTTTCGATACCCGTGGTGGGCAGAGCACAGATAGCCCATTGTGTAGCTTTGTGCTTAATTACAAAACAAACCTTCTAGTTTGCTTGTTATTATTACATATGGGTTTTCTTAGAGCTTGAAACTATAAAAAAATAAAAGCAAAATATGAAAAATAATACAATAACGTCTATGTAGAACGCACAACTTAACAGCAAGAAAGCTGGACGAAATAACTTGTGTAACTGTATGTTACTTAAATAGGATATTGATTAAATTTTGATACGTTTAACTAATTTAAAATATTTTTTGCCAGCTACAGATAAATTAACTAACAGATGACAAATCATATTGTTGTTATCAGGGTCTGAAGTACATACACCAAGAAAAGTAGTACTGAGAAATAAGATCGGAAAGAAAATGGGATAGGAACAAATTATACAGAAATTCAATCATTCATTTCCCGATACGAGTTTGTTTTTATAGATGGCATGGTATTATAATTCACTTTGCATCTTTAAGATAACTATGCGTGTCGTATGACTTTTCTATAATTTGTTCACTGATTAAAATTTCCAGTTCAATTCGTGATTTAAAAAATAATTTCATAATCTTCAACTGACAAAATTGACAAAAAAGTATTATTCTTAAAAATAAGTAGCCTGACACTCATTTTTGCACAATCTTTTCTCAAGAGAAAGAAGGAAGACTCTTGTAAAATGTAGTGACACTCATAATATTATATTCAGCATAATCTACCAGTATACAGAAAAGTATACATCCATTTTATGCACATATTATGTTGTAAAATAAATATCCATTTTAAATTGTGTATAGTTTTTTCCTTTGTTTAAGTCATATTCTTGTGATAGTGATTAATTTGGACCAAAACAAAATCGTTAAGTTTTTACGTATCTCTTTGAGGCTAAGTCTGCTATTATTAAAAGTGATTCTTTTCTTTGGTCATAATCTAATATCTATACAAAACACTTTCTTTTAGAGCTGTGTTATGTTTTTAACGTTATCGATAAATTAGCATCAACACCACGTATCTGCACTTGTGTTAATTCGTTTATCCAGTACAATATACTTTGTAAATTGCTTTAGCTTTTTAATAAAGAGGAATCTTGATTACAACATTAAAGTTTTTGATTGGAAGAAACTCAAAGAACAGAGGTGATTTTTAACATCTGTTAATAAATTAAGAGGTTGAAGCTTAGTATTAAGAAGTTAATAAAATATTGTTTTGATTAAAAAGGTAAACACGTCTATTTCAATCATGGTGTTAAAAAAACACGTAGGTTCAAGAAGTCTTGATAGAAATGAATAAAAACCCCGTAACCCGAGCGCTTTCGAAAGGTGGATCTTTCTACTTCAGTTTGCCCCTGAAGAAGAAATGTCCACCTTTCGAAAGCGCTCGGGTTATAGGGTTTTTATTCATTTCTACCAACACGTTTATTTCAATATATTTCAAGCATTGACATCTCATATTGTTAAAGATTGTGCTATACTTGAGTTCTATCTATCTGTCTATCAATTCTATATAGTTTGTACTTATTCCTATCAGGAATGAATTTATACTAATGTAAGCATAACATAATGTAACTGCTTATTACTATAATCAACGACGTATAGATTTATAAATAGGTTTTGTTTCTTACTGGCAGCATATTACTTTCTTCCTTCACCTCTCTCGGTTTATTTGTTCTCTCTCAAATCTCTCAGTCTTCTTTCTTTTCTTTAAACTCCGATAATTTATATTCCTTTCTGAAACCAACGCGGAACCGGACCGTTCTTTCTGGCCTAGCACTGTGTCCTGTATATCGGGTTCTAACGTTTAGTAACCATAGGGTGTATCCATACAGGCTGACTTAGAAAGGTGGCCGCTGTACTCGCTCACTCCAATTACTTTCTAATGATTTATTGTTCTGTAATCCCATAATTCCTCAGAGACTAATCAAAGGCTGGCTGTTTTCTCACGTCTCTCAACTCCAACAGATATTTCTTACACCTAACTTTATAACAATAGTCATAAGTATGTATTATGTAAAACACTTTATTTCACCTTCTATTTCTTTAGGTGAACAAAGGCGGAGAGCAACGTTGTATAAGTCTTTTAATGTGTCATAAGTATGTATTATGTAAAACACTTTATTTCACCTTCTATTTCTTTAGGTGAACAAAGGCGGAGAGCAACGTTGTATAAGTCTTTTAATGTACCTATTTGTTTTATTGATATTGTATATTGTTTGCCAATAGCTGACTTCCCAGTGGCTAAACGATAAGTTTCAAGGCTTATAACGATAAAAACCGAGTTTCGATACCTGTGGTAAGCACAGCACAGATAGCCAATTGTGTGACTTTGAGCTTAGAAATAAGCAAACAAAAAAAGTCAATTGCTGTATGTTCTTTTGTGTTTCTTCTTTCTATGTATTTTTACTGAATGTGTTGTGAGTTTGTTTGATACTTACATATAGGAAGTTTTTTTTTTGCTAGGATGGATGGCGTTAATTTGTTTAAAGATACAATTGTAAGGATGTGTGTTTAGAAATCATGAATAACTTTGTTACAGTGGTTGATAGAATGCTTCCCATGCACGCTAATTTTATTCAGTGTTTCTACTACTAATGACCACAGAAGAAATTTATTCTTGACGCTTCCTGAATTCTAAATGCTGAATGTAATGGATAGCTTAGCTTCAAGAACACACATGGCAGTGGAATGTGTATCTTATCCACACAACTTGATAATCACATCTAGAAAGATTTTTTTTTTCTAAGTGAATTCAATCTTTCAAGGGAGGTTACCAGTGAGAGTTGTACGGAATATTGCAGAAATCAAACCATCGATCTAACTTATGTTATTAGGCTACTTAGAACTGTAAATCCATTTGTAAGAGTTTGGATACAGCGGATTGTCATGTAATATTCGCGCTTACTTTGCTTTTGGAACGTGGAAATGTATTTTCTCTTGAAGAAAAAGGTACGCTGTAGCACTTACATTCACTAAGAATACGGTTTCTACTGAACTTGACAAGAGTCCGTACCATGAAATTTAGCCTAGAATTACGTAGTATATTTTTTTAACTGGCCTGTAAGTGTGATGCTCTAGGAGATTCTATGCCAGTATTCAAAAGATCTGCATAGCGGATGACATACATGCACACCATTGTTTAAAGCGTATCGCGGGGACCTTTCTTTGTGTTATATAAAAAAAAAAGAGCTTTAGGCGATCCCTGGTTGTCAGTACGAGATTTTACGTGAGATTGTAAAAATTCATGCATTCTGTGACTCGATGTGTTTTGTGTTTAACCAAGACCAGCTGTATATTTAAAATTGTTGTTTATTTACAATTAAACTGATGCAGTTTTCGATATTAGTCAATACTTTTGTGGCTGTTTAAACAGGTAAATAACAACACCATAAAGCAAAGTTTTGATATATGTCTACCGGTTGCCGAAAGTGGTGAAAACGTTACCATTTTAGTAAATATATTTCTGGTTCTGGTTCAATTTCTATGACATCTGAAACCAAGCAATTCAATCATGTACTAGTTCCGATTCAGGTTTTTCGCTTCTCTTAGTCTTTAATCATAAAGTAGTCACTTGAGTTTCAATATGTTTGTCTAGAGATAAATAACAAAATCATGTATTTTTATTATTTGTATTCTAAATTCCCTCCAGTAAAAACGATAGAGTGTTCATTTCAAACAAATAAAAAAACGTGAAATTATTTAAAATAACTTAAATCATGGTTTCTAAAGTGGTTGATAATGACCCCTTGGGGACAATGCGACTGTACAGGGGATGAATAAAGATCTAGGGGTCGATAGGGGGCCGAAAATGGCTCCTAGGGTAAGGTTGGCCTACGCAACTAACCGCCCTACGCCTTTCCAAGCTCATACATGGTTGAAGCTAGATTTAACCATGTCAGTGGTTTTTTGAGCAAACAGAGGAACAGGATTAACGTCGAAGTACGCGAGGACTTCAGACTCAAACTCACAAACATACAGCCTAGTATTCATACACTTGTTAAAACCCATCAGGCCCATTTATCTCATTAGAGAAAATTAAAACCTCATTCTTTGATAGTTTGCTTAGGCAGAGTATTCGTGATGAAACTTTGTAAAATGTACGACAATTGCCTGCTGTAGAGACACAAGTGTAGAGGACAACGCTTCGAAAATCTTCTGCCTTTCGAAACGTTGTCCTCTACACTTGTGTCTCTACAACAGGCAGTTGCTGCCCATCTTACAAAGTTTATCATAAACCCTCATTATTTTTCATGTCTTATATTTCCTATCGGTTCTATTATGATGAATAACAGTGGATTATATATTGAAGTTTCTTGAATATGAAGTTTCATTTATAATTTATATTCTAAGAATTTGGGGGTCGATGACAACGTCATAAGTTTGTTAAGGGGTTGACAACTCAAAAAACTTTGGGAAATCCTGCTTTAATTAAAGATATTAAAGATAGAGACGACATTATTGTACGCATACACACACACACACACACACATAACATCAACAGAAATAACTTTATAAACAAGCCAACCATAACTAGCCTTAATTTAACCATAATATTTGAATGCTATTATAAGATAATAACTTTATCGTTGTCTAGGGTGTTTAGACTATTGCAAACTTTCTTAAGTTTAAGTCATTATTAATTTCATTGTTTAATCTTTTCATGATATACAAATATCTTTTATACCTAAAGTATAATGAAAAAGTATCCAGGATACATATTATGCATTGTCTTATTTTATCCTGTCATTGTGGATATGGATAAAACATAATTTTAAATTAAGTGTACATATTAGATATGTCACGTTCTTTAAATGGTTTATCCAATTATAACGACATAAATTACACCAAATGATACCTTTTATTAACAACTTGAGTAACTAGAAAGTTGGAGAGAGAGAGATTGGCAATTGTTCAGTTCTATATTAAAGGTATTCTCTCGAAGAAACTCCGGAAGGAAAACATTAAGCTTGCTGTCAGTTCCCATGCTGCTTAATATATTATACGTCAGCAAGTTTCAGTTATCGCTCTTAGGTGGAGAACAGTAAGCCAAAAAACGAAAACTTTATGACTAATGATCATGGTCACATCATTTTATTAGTATCATCATGATAAATGACATTTGTGCATGATTGTGTCATGTGATTATCTCCCGTAAACATATATATTCTCAGATACTAAAGGGTCACTGTTCATATATATGTCGCTATGTTGCAAATGTTCTCGCAAATAAACGTTAAATAAGTATATTAATGAAGTTAAGTTACTAAAGAATGTTTGTTTTGCGTAACGAAGGATATTACAATAAATATTATGTCAGAAGGCATAAATACATTGACCGTCCATGTTTCGGATAGCTGAACATGAACGTCCATCATCAGAAGTGAAAAATTCAAATTTCGTTTTAAGAAAAAATTCTAGACCCTAAACAGTTTTATAATATAATATGTTAAATAAAATTTTAAAAAATTAAATAAAGCTAATTTCTTAACTTTTGCACAAGTTAGCTATGTAAAAGTGTAAGTAGCTTCATGGTCACATTATGGATTGTTTGTTTGTTTGTTTGTTTTTAATTATGCACAAAGCTACACTAGGGCTATCTGTGCTCTGCCCACCACGGGTATCGAAACCCGGATTCTAGCGTTGTAAGTCCGCAGACATACCGCTGTACCACTGGGGGGCCACATTATGAAAGGCGCTTTAGAAATTGTGGTATATTTTAAATGATTTAGTTTTTCATATGGAAAAAGTTGTCGTAAACTTATGTAATGTACCTAGCTAATCATTCCAACTCTGGATATAAGTAAGCGTAATCTAAATTTCTTCAAACATAACACTGTATCCATCTCTTATTAACTATTTGTTTGCTTTTTGGATTTCGCACAAAGCTACATGCAGACACTAGTTTTGAAGTGATAAGATACAAGAAAGGCGGCTAGTCAACTAATTTTGGGCTACTATTTTTAGACCAATAACTGGGATTTGACCGTCACTCTTATAACACACACAGACCTCAAATTGCAGAGCGCAAATTATTTTTGCCAATAATAGGACGCAAACCACAGAACTTCAGCTCCACAGTCCGGCACGCTAGTTACATTGTGTCGCACTCTGCCATCTTTTATTAAAGTTTAATTTATCCACTTCGAATGTTAGAGAATTTAAAATACATAATCTAGAGTTCGTAAAATACAATTACCAGTATATTTATATCCACAAATATGTAAACAATCTCTATCTTTGTTCAAGAAGATAGAAACTTGTATCTTTCAAATTAAAACCAGTAACATACATACATATAGATATACAATAACATTTATTTACAAAAAGATGTAGGGATGCGATATTTTGCTTCCAAAAATTCGTATTGAGCGGTTCTAATAAATCAATACATCATTGAATTCATGATATTTTTGAAGCATTTTAAGCTTCTTTCAAAGGGCAATTGTTGTGATAAGTTTAGTTAAATAAAAATTTGAACTGTTAAAAATATAACTTTATTTTATTCACGTAATTTTTCCAAATATTTGTCAATGAAAGAGTACAGTTTGCTTATATTAGTTTAACTAGTTATTATTTTTATTTAAATAGGTTACTTTCTATGGGTTGTATATAAACATTGTAACTGTTCTCCACATCTATACTTATACAGCACAGCTGTAATTAACTTGCAAGTTCTATATACATATTCAGGACTCCGCCTATTAATGGAAAACCCCAGTAAATTGAACGAACTGTTAGCAGTCTTGATATCAGATTGAAAAGTAGTTTCGACACATTCGTCTGTCGAAACTAGTTTCTCTTATATCAAGAATTCTGCTAGTTTTTATATTTACTGTAGTTTTCCACTAACTGTTACACACGATACTGTGTTCTTTTATTGCCCCACCTCTTACGTGATTAGACCATTGAACCACCTTTTATAATGACAGAAGTTTGGACACGATGGGGTACAGACTTTTTTCTATTACCATTTTTGATAGAATTTGATGGCATACTGTTTGGAAAACTTGGTCTTGCAAATGATCTTTGATAACAACGCTCCTGCTAATGGTCTCCTATATACGGGCATATCTCATTGAAAGTCTAAGTGAGGTCTTGCTCTTATTCATTCTCTTATAGTCTAACCATTATATGATATAACCATATCTCCACATTTATAGAGTTTAAACAATTACTTGATACAAAACATTATCAGTCTATTTTGCATATGTGATTCCTCATAAAATGACCAGTTAGTGTATATGTGCATATATATATATAGATATATAGCTATTTATGCAATTATATATGTGGTAAAGATTGACAAAAATGATGATTCAATTGTTATTCTGAAAGAATAACTTCCATGGTTCGAATATACATTTGTGGTGTTTTAACGTTTGTACAAATCGATGTTTAATTCCAACAGGAGACAAAATTTGTAAGAGACAAATTGCAAACCAATATCCGCCACTGTGTGTTGTCGTTGTTCACCGCGGGTAACCGAACCTTGGATTTTAGCATTGTAAATCCGTGAGCTTACTGTTGACACATCAGGACCCCTCACCCCTATACTGCAATCAACTCTGTTTAGCTTATCGTACTGCTCATGCATGGTAACATTTAGTTAACAGGTTTGTTTATTATTGAGAAAATACAAGATTAATAAACGTAACAGCTCTTAGCTCGTTAAGCTCTTAACGTTCCTTGAGACGAAACATATTGGGACGTAGTTCAACATTGCGATACGAAGCATTAATTCACTGGAGAACGTTTAGAAAATTAACGTTTAAGATTCAGCTCATGAATTGCCCTTCGTTGCGTCAGCGGTGAGTTTATGAACTTACTACGCTAAAATCCGGGGTTTGGTTCCCCACCGTGAAGGGAACGCTGATTATCCATTGTGTAGCTTAAAAAAAGAAAGAAAGTCGTGAAAGTTTTAGAAAAATAAAAAGTTCGGATTTGACCCTCCTTTGAAATATTCTTTAAATACAGATAGCTTTGACTTTTTGTAAAACAAAATAAATTTTCAATTTTGTTTTCAACACTAAACGACGAAAAACTCTCTAAACCTAACATATCTCTTGTACTAAAGAGAACGAACAACACTATAACATAATGATACAAGTAGATACTCAGATGCAAATAAGAAAAGTTTAATAAAAACATAATTTAATATACAGTTTCTTATATATATGTATATAAACATAATTTAATATACAGTTTTATATATATAAAAGGATGAAAATGAGAAAAAGAATAGGATTAAAAGAAAAGCAATTCTTATTTGAAAACAAGTCACTTAACTATTTCAATTTCTAGTAAACTTTCTTATTTACTTGCTTGCTTTGTTTGACATAAATAGAATCTCAAAATTACAATCAATCATTCCATTCACTCCTAAAGAAAACTTAGTACAACACGACATAGTCATTCTTAGTTTCTGTTATGAACACATGACTTGCAGAATTTAAAATGTAAGCTATTATACTATTGGCATACATCTTATTTCGGTACTAGTATAAAACTGAATTTTGCTTGTCAGGATCTCTTAAGTATGGATATATCTTAAAACAAGTGAGTCATTATGACATCATAATCCTTGTCACAAAGATGATGTCCTCTGATTTATAAGCTGTACCATAATAGGCTTTATAATTTACTAATATCAGTTTTTGTTGACAAGTTTTGGTAACATTTGAAGTATCAAAAGATAAAACATCCACCCCAGTGGGTCAGCGGTAAATCTGAAGGGTTATAACACTAAAAGTCGAGTTTAAATGCCTACGGTGGGCAGAACATAGTTAGCCCCTTGTGTAGCTTTGCCCTTAAAAACAAACAAACAAACAAAGGTAAAAACTTAAAAACATGTAATTCTTTTAATGTTCATTTTGAATTGGTTAGAGAGTATATTTTTTCGTAATGGAACAGACAACAATGACTTAGAAAAAGGTTATGGTGAAATTAAATAGTGATATCTAATTAAAGCTGAATATTCTTTTCTAAGAGTGTCCCTCAGTTTTTTAAGCACCAAAAATTGAAATACTTTAATTTTACTCATGATAGAAGAATGATTAGTAAATAAGTTGTCAGTGTGTATGACCAACCCCTATGGAGAAAAGATATAACTAATCTTTGCGGTTATTTATTTCTTCATTTTTCTTTGAAAACATAAAGTAAAAATGTATGAGTTTATTGGAGAGCAGTAAGTAGCTGCATATATTAACTTGTTTTTAAAAACGCTTTGATACGTGGTACTGTCGGGTACGGTTTTAGTTCCTCGATGATTCAAATAATAAACCCGATTGATACACACCCAACTAATATACTAATCTGGCGCCTTCCATTGTTTAAACACTTGTAGTGTCTGTGGATAGCTATATCTATTTGTTTGAGTTTTGTTAAGCTTTCCTTGTCAAAGAAAATAATAACCATGTCAACTCCGACAGAATGATAAATATGATGGTGCATCTTCAAACATAAAAACAAAACTGTGACAGCGATAAAATAAAGAATAACATGCAGTAGGATAACGTACAAATCTCGCTGTGCAGTTAATGAATCGAAGTGACAAGACCACAGAATTATTTCCTAATATCTCTTTATTTAGAACTTTTTGTCTCTTGGAGCCGATAACAAGAAAACGCAAAAGAAAAACACCTCATTGATTGGCAAGTAATAGACGAATTGATTTAAGATTCACCCTCACAGTTTTTTTTCCTGTTCAGTTCGGTTAGAGTTGAAATTATCATCACTCAGAAATTAATTTCTGAAATGTGTGAAGTGGTAGGAGATATTTTTGAATGAGATTCTAACGATGTTTTACAACTGTATCGTGTGGAGAAGTTCAATTGGTTTCAAAATATATAATTTCTTAAGCATGGATCCCCATTTAAAGTCACTTTAGGTCAGATCGAATAGTCATGCAAACAATTATTATAGGGTGTAAATTATGTAGTGAAGCACCACCGAGTGTTTGTTTTCCATATTTAGAAACCCAAATTTCATTTTAAAGAGATAAATAAAGGGGAAAACAAGATAATATATAATTAACGTCTTTGGGAAGAGAAATCGGAAGAGATTAAGGACTTTTTAAGTTCGATGTTCTTTGCAACTGACTCCACGTGTATACAACATCACAACAGTTGCAATTACTCCTATAAACCCGAAATATTTTTTTCAGATAAAATGATAAATACTTATCAGTACATTGATTATTGTGTTAAATCACTTCAAGTTCATTGTGTTAATTAAATCACAATTTCGAACTAACACCACCATTCCAAATAAACAATCTTCCACTGTTCGTGGAATGGATGTGAAGACTGAAAATTGGTATTATTAAACAATGCAAGCAATTACACTAAGTTTAATTGAAAATGAACAGGCTATTATTACCTTTTCACAATGCAAGTAATGTTATGAGATAGGGAAATATATGTGAAAATAAATGAGTTTGCGACGGACCTTTCATTCTTCGTGTTTTTTTCTAGTTTTAATGTTAATCAGTCATCTAACAGAACATTATATACCTAACAGTCAGTAATAAATATATTTGTATGGATGCAATGTACCAGATATAATTTTAGAAAGGAACTAATTGCACGTTACAATTCAGACCAACAGTGACTACTTAGTTATGACAAGAATCACTAGGCACGCTTAAGGGATCGTTTATATGGATATACAAAGTGACCAAGAAATAACAGAACTCTGGAATGTGTACGGAAGAAATGTATTATCTGTCAGCAATTTATATAGAAATAATGCGCAGTAAACACAAATGTCAATGAGAATGGAATAAGTCAGTTTAAGTAATTTATTTTACTGTGGGGCTTTCTGCTGCTACTCTTTCTATAGAGGTTGCAACCAAAACATTCATATCTGACACTTCAAAACCATATTACTTTTGGACCATTCTGTTTTTGCGACAAATAAGCCTCATCTTCGTAGATCTAGATTTTTCTTTTACAATTGGTATAGCATGCGCATGAATTCAAAGTAATATACTCCACGCTTTTAAATGACAGACATAGAAGCGTAGAAAAATAGTTCCGTGGTTAGCATAATTTAAAAGATGTTATTTGTGCTTAGGATGCATTTATTAATCGATAACATTAACTTTTTTTTCTCCAGATTATACTTAGTGAATACTTTGGTGAGAGGAAGCTCCATTATCCTTCTTTTTCCTCATCAGAAATTAATGAAAAATAAAACTATCTAATCTTTTATATTCGTTTTCTTCAATAGAATATCATCGATTTACAAGTATTATATTTCCAAAAGTGTTATGCTCTCACACTTATAGTTATAAATTTGTAAGCGCTATGATAATATTAACATTTTATAAGGCCCGGCTTGGCCAGGTGTATAAGGCGCTCGACTCGCAATCTGAGGGTCGCGGGTTCGAATCCCCGTCCCACCAAACATGCTCACCCTTTCAGCCGTGGGGGCGTTATAATGTGACGGTCAATCCCACTATTCGTTGGTAAAAGAGTAGCCCAAGAGTTGGCGGTGGGTGGTGATGAATAGCTGCCTTCCCTCTAGTCTTACACTGCTAAATTAGGGAAGGCTAGCGCAGATAGCCCTCGTGTAGCTTTGCGCGAAATTAAAAAAACAAACAAACAACATTTTATATACATGTTATCATGTTGCAGTTTGAATTTATCGTATTCTGCACAAAATGATCTGAGAAAATTATTTATGGCAACAGAACTGACAAAAAATGTATCAGTTTAGTTCTGCTCTCTGCTGTACTAGAATAATGAATATTTAAAGCATTGACTTTTAATGTTAAAGCATTATTAATATTTAGGACTAATTTCTATAGCGGTATAATATTTCAATATAATAGTTTATAAAATGGTATCCAATTTGAGCACTAGATTTTATGCAGCAGTATAATAGTATGAAAGTTTAATCTGTGTTATGCAGCTGCAAAAAAATACAGTCTTGGCCAAAAAGTTTACATACTGTTCTATATTATGTTGCATGGTGTACTATCGAGTAAGTGCCCGAGTAGTAACGGAGAAGGTAGAGTATGATTGGATAAATATGTACGAATTGTTATTCTGGTATGTATAAGTTGTTTTGAGCATTTCTTCGTCAAAACACACATATACACTTGTTTTGTATAAAAGGGGTGTGCTTTTGGTATAATTTTCTCGAAACACATCAACGCTTTGTTCAGAAAATTTCTCTTTACTTGGTGTACAGTCATGCCTCGTCACGTGCATGAAATTTTAGGGCGTCAAATTGTTCTACGGTCCAGAAATGGTACGAAGCAAACAGACATTGTCAGAACAATAGGGGTACCGCAGTGCACTGTATCCAGTAACCTGAAACGTAATCGGACTACAGGATACATAGTTCCAGGAAAGTCTATTGGTAGTCGCCGAAAACTACTGCCTGAGAAGACCGTTTTTGATCAGTTAACACATATAGATCGAAAGAAATCTTGCAACAACTTATAACAGGTATAATATGAACACATTCATTCCAAGATATTCAGAAGAACAGTGAATAGGAGAATGAGAAAACAAGGTTAGTTTGAAAAAAAGGGTTATCTCGAAACCAATATTAATCAGAATTCATAGCTATTCCGTGTTACTTGGGTAAAACAACATGCTAACTTACAGTTAGGATGCTGGTGACAAGTCATCTTTTCAGATAAGCCCTGTTTCTGGCTTGTTAAAGCTGATTCGTGTTTGTTGTTCGCCTAGAGAACAGGTGAGGGAAGACTGTCTTTTCGACAGGGAACACATAGGAGGTGGTGCAGTATATATTTGGGCAGCTATTCATTATGGTGGAGAAACTGGTATTCATATCCTTCAAGGAACCGTTAATAGCGCCTCCTATAAGCATCACACAGAGACGATATTTCTGCCATATGCTAGGTCAGGATTTGGCAATAACATTGTGTAACAGGATAACAATGCTCTTCCCATAGCGTGCGTATTGTACAGGATTATCTCGATCAGAAGGACGTTACAAAATTGCCATGGTTTACAAAGTCTCCAGTTTGTAATCCCATTGAGAACTGTTGGGTAGAATTGAGCCGTAAAATTGCTATTCATGACCATAAACCAGCTACTGTATTTGAGTTTCAGCGTCTTTGAGTGACAATTTGGGATGAAATTCCGGTACATTACATCAATAATCATATCAACAGCATGCTACGTCACATTGCAGAAATTATTAGAGTACGAAGAGGGCCAACCAAGAACTGAATATTTACCATGAACTGATATAAGGTTACAGATGCTATTTATAATAACTTATATTTTGTAATTTTATATGTTTTGGTAAGGATTGTTTGTGATAGGTGAAATACTGAATTACACATTTTACAGGTATCTGATAAAATTATTTGCTTTGTAATAAATCGTTTAAGATTGCTATAGAACCAGTCTCATTATACATATTGCATATCTAGATGTTCAATATAACATACATTTCTCAGTTTGATAATGCTAAGTATATTTGTATTTTCATATTAATAATAATGATCTTATTCGTTAGAAAAATATGCAAACATATTGGCCAAACTGTACAACATGTTAAAGACTGTTCTCTATACATTAGTAGTAGAGTATTATATACTATAAGGAGTAATATTTGAAACGGTAAAATACGGTATACATTAAACACTACTTTTTACAGTGAAATAAACTTGTATAATCTTATAACTATTTCTTATGGTGACAAAATACTTTATTCACTTTTTATTATTCTTCATATTCATAAAATGTTCTATCAGTTTTAAGTTAGTCTCCAGAGTATGAAATAATACCATATGGATTCATTTATATTGTCATGCCAGGCTTGGCCTCATGGTTAGCATGATTGGCCTCGGGTCTCATGTTCGAGGTGCAAAATTTCAGGCATTGGGTGTTACAGCTGTGACAGTCAATCCCGTTATTTGGCTAAAAGTAGTCGGGTAGGCAACAGGTACTGCTGATTGATTTCCTTTTTCTCTTTAGCAATTATATATACATGTGTCACAACAGGTGTTGTTTTCAGGTTAATAATACTTCCATTCTTTTGTTTTAAGTATTATAAGCATTATAAGTAGTACTTATAGTAGAAATGGCTCGGATATGAAATATGTGCAGTACAAATTACAATTTCAAACACTCTGTAAATAGCATTTAAGCAAAATTTTTTAAGCTCTTTACACACACTGCAGAGTAATAAGCCATCAAAGCACTTGAGAAAGTTTATAGAGTAAAAACAAAAATTTCACAAAACTACAAATTTGTCAATCTGTGGCTGACTGACTAACGTTGAAAAGGCACAGCTCTCTCCTGTCTTCACCTTATGCAAATATAAATGTACATGTTTGAATTACTCTACCCTGGCTCAAAGCGTTTTTCTTAGGTTACTTATAACGTTGGTAATGACAAGTAATAACAATAACCAGTAATGTACTGACGAGTTAATAATACACTAGTGGCCATATTATATAATTACGAGCATGCTCTGTGAGTTGCCAAGTAGCAACCCGCTCTATATCACGAGCAGATGCACGATTGCTTATATACACACGTTACGTGATCACCCTGCAGCTGTATCAGCTAGACAAAAAAGGTGTACTATGTAGTTTATCTAGATCTAGATTCTAATTATGATCTAATCTTTGAAAGTGAAGTTTCAGTTTTATACATCTGATTCGAGGGTTCTGTGTTGGACAAAGCAATTCTATCATAGCAGTCGGTGCTTAAGACGTGAGACTCCTACGTTAGGACGAATGCTACCACTGCAGAAGTCTAACACGGCTTTGCTCGAGTACTCTGGACTTAAAACAAGAATAATAAGCTGTATAATTTACCTTAGCATTGTTGTCCTACTAAGTGTGATCTATTGACGTCTAAGGTTGTGGTGGAAACAGTGTGATTTTTAATATATGCCTTTCAAGAAAACAAAACGAGAGAAAAGGAGAGAAGATTATGTTGATGATCTTGAAAAAAATTGGTTCCAGAGAAGGGTACATTAGTGCAAGAATAGAGATAAGGTTAGAAACAGTAGTGCTAAATATTCGAAACAAACCTTAGCCATTAATCCAGAAAAAAAAGCTGCCATCCTGACTACATGGAAGAAAAACTGCAGCAAAGATATCAGCAAAAGCAAGGAAATGTCAAGATATAGCTCTAAGAAAAGATACGAGAAGGATAAGCCTAGAACTCAGTCACTATAGAGACGTAGTACTAAGAAAAAAGTGCGAGAAGGATATGCCTAGAACCCACTCACTATATGACGTATTACTAAGAAAAGTTGCGAAAAGGATCGGCCTGGAGCACAGTCACTCTTGAAACTTAGTACTAAACAAACCTATGAGATAAGTGTAAACATTTTCAAATAAAAACATTATAAAGTAGGAATGGGAGCACCAAAAAGTAAGGAAACAAGGTAAGAATGGGCGGGACACATTACAACACTTGGTGGTTTCTCATATGTTGCAACCTCAAAGTGAGTGTGGCCATCGTTCCGCCCATTCCCACTTCGTGTTTTGATTTGAACTTTGATCCAATTAGAGATATGAATTGAGTTTTATCAGTAATTAATCCTTTCCAAATACTCAACAAATTTAAAAATTTCAAAAATCAGCGGTTTTGATACTATTCTGTTGGACCAATCCTTATCAATCATATAGCTATAATGTCTCGCATAAGCAAAGCATGACTATTAGAGCGTTTTTTTTCTTTTCGTGCATTTTGTTAGGGACACGTAAGTTGATTACATACATGTATTTGTACTTGATTGCTGAAAAAAGTTTATAACATAGAAATTTAGATATACATACACCTTTCATTTAGTTTGAAAAATTACCTAGTTACAAAAGCACCCCCATTTAGAGGCGGCACCGTGTTAAAAACCATCAGGTGGTGTAATGTTATCTCGCCTATTCCTACTTTGTATCCTTAATTTTTGGTGCTTCCATCCCTACTTCTTAATTTTTTATATAAATCTTTTTTACACTTGTCATATTAAGAAATATCTCTACAATGTAGTTTAAAATTACATCAGTATTTGATTACTTTAAGCAGTTGTTTAGTGCTATGCTCTTTACTAGAAGGAAACCATATCCCTCTCTATAGAGGTAAAATACCGAATTAACTATAGCTGCTTTTGAAAAATGTTAAACATTGTTTTTATGCTTGAAATACTTTCTTCGAAAGCATGGAATTTTGTTAACTTAGAGATGGTAGTTACTTTATTGGACACTATTAAAATATTTTACATGTTTAGTTTTACTACCAACATTGGAAATAAAAATCTATTGCTTTAGGGATCCTCTGCACAGTAATAAAATTAGTCTAATTTAGGTTAGGGCTATTTTTTATAACATCATGGAGGCATTGTAGCTTCTCTTAAACTGATATTTGTGACAGTCCTTTTTTTATATAAAAGAAGCACGTAGTAGCACGTATACATATTATTAAAACTAAATGTCGAAGTTTAAAAGCTCTAGTGCTTTCGACAGATTAATGTATATCAAAACAGAAATATACTACAATATATTTCACGACGGAAAAGCGTACTTGCTGCAGATAAGATGGATTAGCTCCTTTTGATTCACGTCAAATATGTTAATGGTTTTTATGTAGTTTAATGCGAAAGTGAGTGAAGTAAATGTGTTCTTTGCCGCGGGAGGAATACATTTAAGAAAAATACCTTGACTACATTCCAGAAAGAAATCAAGTGTTTAAATCAAACTCTACTATAAATGTGATCGACTCATGAAAAAAAGAAAAAAAACAGATTTTGGGAGCATTAAAAGTCCAATGTTTTTGTTGCACACACACACATTAGGCAATAATTTGAAGTAGTTAAATGTTGATTGTGACTTTAAAGGACACGTTATTGAATTTTAATTCAGAGAATATTGAGAAACTGGATAGTTTTTCTTTGGAATTCTGTTAGTGTCTGACAAAGTTTAACAATGTGTAATTAGCTCGCCAGACCTAATGTTTAGCTTTATAACCTAATTTATAGACAGTAGCATAAAACAAACTCAAATAATAGCTCTACTGGTA
>NW_013665755.1:666707-669351 GCF_000517525.1 Limulus polyphemus
ATAATCATGTTTCGTGCAGTTGTACACCTTACCTTTAACTTTTTAATGTATTTAGATCATATTAAAAATTAACGTAATAATTACTATAAATGATTTAATATACTGGTGTTACATTCTTGGCTATAATGATTAAAATGCATTATTTCATTGGTTGAGTACCTTCTCTGTTAGTGACATTATCGAACGTAATCCGAATAAGATCTCACAAGGTTTGGACAGCATAGAAAAGTTAGGTTACTCTTAAGTTATATATTAAACTAAAGTTACAAATAATTTTTTTGTACATAAATCATTGTTTGTAATAACTATTCGTAATAACTGTTATTGTAAATTGTATTGCTGTTTATATATTGAAATATATCTGTAGTAAAGAAGAAACTGTGTGTATGAATCTTGTTCGCAAATATCATAAATTGGATACATATCATCATTTATTTAAGTACTAAATCCAAAGTGCAAGTTAACTCAGTTTCAGACCTTTCGATTGTAATACATAACATAATAAACTGGGAGCTCGTGTTCGAGATCTGAATCAGAGACCAAGTTCTATCTAAGTTGTAATGTAAATCATAATTCAATTTATATCTATCAGTGCCAACAAGATTTGATCATATCTGATTATCAAGATTTTCTTGAATCACCCTCCCTCGAACAAATAGAAAGAAATGAATTGCTCGAATGAACTAAAAAAGCGTATTGTCGAAATACTAGTTGATGGTGATTTGTTGCCTGAGGAATACTCTAGTGTCCTCACTAGCTAATCGGGGTTGAGTGATAATGATAAGTTAGAGATCCAGCTAAAACTGAAACAACTCGAGCTTGAACAAGCTGGTATCGAAGCCGAGAAGGAACAAGCTCGTATTGAAGTTGAAAGAGAAAATAAACGTCTCGAGGCCGAGCAAACTCGAAAGGGAGTCGAAAAAGAACAAGCTCGAATCAAAGCCGAGAAAGAACAAGCTCGTGTCGAAGCTGCAACAGAAAATAAACGTCTCGAGGCCGAAAAAGCACTAATTTAACCCAAAAATGAAATCAGGGTGAAAGAAATAAAAATTAAAATCAACATTGATCGACCAAGGCAAAATGACAAATTTGAAATTAATCGATATGTTAAAGTACCACCATTTAATGAAAAGGAAGTTGATAAATATTTCCAACATTTTCAGGAGGTTGCCAAAACCATGGAATGTCCCACCGAAAATGGTCATTATTAGTACAAAGTGTTTTAACTGGTAACGTATAAAAAGATTATGACGCTCTCTCTCCAGAAGATTTTACGAACTATGATAAGGTTAAAGCAGCTATTCTCAAAACATACGAGTTAGTACCGAAGGCTTATCCCCAAAAGTTTCGAGGTTATTACCAGCAAGATTATTAAACTTATATTGTATGTGCATACGAAAATGAGGTTTATTTTGATCGATGGTGCAATTCAATGCATATTGGCAACAGTTTCGACGAACTAAGACAATTTTGTCTAATTGAGGAATTTAAACGTTGTCCACGTGACGACCTCAAAACTTACTTGGATGAAAAGAAAGTTGAAACACTATAGGAAGTAGCCGCTCTTTCCAAAGATTACACTTTAACACATAAAACCACCTTTCATAAAAAGAAATTCTTGCAATCTCAATAAAATCATGTATCTGTTCAATCCACTAAAGTTAAAGACCCTTCTAAAAATCCAGCTCCTCTAGTTTGAAGTCTTCTGACAGTCAGGATAAGGCTTCTTTAAAAAATGGAGGCCTTTATGCCACTTTTGTAAAAAACCTGGTCAAGTTATCCGATTGTTGGATGTTTGAAGAAGAAAAAAGAAAAGAAGGCAACACCCGTTTCGTTTATGTCCACATATGGACGTAGTTTTACCAGATCACTCGACGTTGCTGATTTGGCCACTTATATAAAGGCTGATGTAGTCAGAAAAGAATTTAGACCTTTTGTGTGTATTTGTTCTGTGTTTTTGACAAATGACACTATCAATCCCATACCCATACGTATTCTACGTGATACTGGGGCAATTCAATCATTGTTGTTAGAAGGTATATTACCTTTAGATTCGAGTTCTGCCAGTGGTGAGTCTGTTATTGCTCTGGGTATTGAGGCTGGCTTTGTTAATGTTCCTCTTTATTTATTTAGCATCAGCCTTAGTTTCGGGACCAGTTGTGGTTGGAGTAAGTTTTACTCTGCCAATTAAGAGTGTATCATTATTGTTGGGATACAATTTGGCTGAAGGAAAAGTTGTTGCCGAACCTAAAATGGCTAACAAGCCGATCACAGTTTCATCTAAGGATGATGTTGTAGTTGATGAGAACTCCAATGTGTTTCCCTCGTGTTCTGTGGCTCGAACTCAGGATAAGAAATTAACCCCAAAATAAATGATACATAGGGATTCAGAGGACGACATTATAGCTTTATCTTAGACATTTTCTTGGATCTGACGGGAATCTTGTGAATAACTGACACCCTAACAATACCTCGGTGAGTGACAATTACGGACATGAGGGATCTGATTCACCAGGTGAAGTTCTGTTTACTAAAAGTAAGCTAATCAAGAAAACGATCTGCAGATCTCTTCACTATGTAAATATGCGCTCCCTAAAAATTAACTGGAGAAAGTTCCAAATGGTTATTTTTTTCAAATATGGTG
>NW_013665755.1:670173-678027 GCF_000517525.1 Limulus polyphemus
ATACGTGTACGTGAACGCTAGTGTAGCGTTAGTATTGTTACGTAAAACTGAAATTTTGAGAAACTCTATGAAGAGTCTTTTAATTATTTCACTAGCTCAAACATCTTGTTCTATCGGAACATAAGCATGGCCAGTTGGCTTATATTTTTACTCTACATTTATAGAAAAGGTTTATCGGCGACTGATCATATACTCAAAACACCTTATATTTTACTCTACCTTCATAGAAAAGGTTTATCGGCGACTGATCATATACTCAACACACCTTATATTTTTACTCTACATTTATAGAAAAGGTTTATCGGCGACTGATCATATACTCAACACACCTTATATTTTTACTCTACATTTATAGAAAAGGTTTATCGGCGACTGATCATATACTCAACACACCTTATATTTTTACTCTACCTTCATAGAAAAGGTTTATTGGCGACTGATCATATACTCAACACACCTTATATTCCCAGTCATTCTTTGTCCAATGTTTGCAATTTATGCACCGCTGAAGCCACGCTTTCTTATTTGCATCATAAATACATGACATTTTGAATAGTTCTCGGTTGTCATATGACAGTTTAATAATGTCCTTCGCACGGATGACATAGATAGAGATATTCTCATCGTTGTTAACGAAACTGCTCAACTGGAACACAGTTCGATTTCTGTAACACTTTACAAACCTATCCAATTATTTTTTCTGCTTGCTTTGCAGTTGGCAGTGTTTATATTGGTGGCAGTAAACGCAGTTCCTTTCTTCTGGCAACGCTTAGAAGTTCCAACAATACATGTTATTCAGCAGCCAGTTAAAAGCCTTTGACGACAACGACCGCTTCTACAGACAAACGCTGTCGTATGCCCTTTTCAAAGTTTAAATGCCTCTAACTCTTACCCATTATATTATAAACTAACCATAATAGGACTATACCTCTGCATTTATACGATCTAAGTAATCTACATTACCAGGTATTGCATATACAAATTATGAGACTTTTCAAGAAATGCGTTATTTGTGTATGGAGATGGATTACAAAATAGACAATTACCCCATGCATATAAATAAAAGAACATCATACATTTTTGTAAGAAATTCCTGGAAATAAGAATACAAAATTTCTTTTAAGAATGGCTTGAACAGGTCACAAAAATTAAAAAATGTAAATCTAATCCAAAATTTGTTATAATCCCAATCATAATTCCATCATTCAAAGTTTAAAACATAATACTCAAAATATCTATCTTCAGGAACTTAAATACGCTGTTTAAAGAGGACATTTTAATTTATAAATTAAAAACTTACGTTGGTTTGTTTCGAATTTCGCGCAAAGCTACATTAGGGCTATTTGCGCTAGCCGTCCCTAATTTAGCAGTGATGGACTAGAAGGAAGACAGCTAGTCAACACCACACACGGCTAACTCTTGGGCTTCTCGTTTAACAACGAATAGTGGAATTAATCGTAACGTTATAACTCCTCTACAGCTGAAAGGACGAGCATGTTCAGTGTGACGGGGATAAGAAGCGGCGACACGCAGATTGCGGGTCGAGCGCCCGAACTACCAAGCAATGCCAGGCCTATATTGCGTTGGTCAATGAAAACTGTCCAGAACATAACATACTTACAGTATTTTCATTAATGAATAAGCATGATGTACTACTTAAAAATGACGGAAAGGATACCGAACAACATCCTATACAGTATCATTACTTTACTGAATAAAACTCATGACTCTCACTGTTCCACTGATGAAATTAAGTTTCACTAAAGCAAATAACTTTTAAAGAATAGTATATGGTCCTTTTTATTATTACCCTACACATACATATATATATATAATAATAATAATACTTGATTAATTGAAGCTTTGTAAATTATTCTTAAACCTTCATAATACACAATCTTAAGGTATAAATGATAGTTTTTGGCTGTAATTATATCTGAGCACCAAAAGTAGCGTTTAAGAGATTTTACCACCAGTAACTGTAGGGATTTAAGATATTTTAGTTCAGTTGGTAAAACCGCTTATTTTATTTCACCCAGATCAACAGATGTTTGAGACCCAAATGCTTATGGTGACGTCTTTTTGAACACTATAAACTGGAATTCAAGTATAACGAACCATTTTTATGAGAAAATAGTATAATGGTTTGGTGTTAAGTTGTTAAAAAGAGCCTCACGCGTGGTAATAACTGGATTTAATAACTGAACTGTGAGATATTTTGAACCAGTGAGACAGTCATAATTTGTGTTATTTTTGTTAATAATGTTCAATTTGAGCCAATATTTTTGTCTTAAGGATTTCATGCCAAGGCTTGCTTTTGTTCTTGTATAACAACATTTGATCTTTATTGTTTGTTTGTTTGTTTTAGAACGAAGCTACATTGGGCTATCTGCTTGTATCCACCGCAAGGAATCAAACCCTAGATTTTAGCAATGCAAGTCTGGAAACTTACCGCTAGGGGAACTGATCTTTATTGTACCGTTTATTATACACTCAAAGAAAATAAAGATGTTCATTAGATAACGTAGTTTTCACAATTGAAACAATTAAGAATCTTTTAAATCATCATCAATCTAATTTTAAAATACTTTAAACACTTCCAGGTTTGAAATAATAATAATAAAAACCTGAAATCGTCTCGTTACTGCTGTCAAAGTAAAATATTGGTAAAAATATAAAGAAAATATGGGGTAGCACATTCGTTGAATAAATAAACAACTCTTCAGCCAATTGAGAATCTGTAATCATAATCAAACAGATTCAAATTCTGAACAAAACATACACGCCCTTACTTAAGCCAAACTAAAACATTATAAAAGTTTAAATTCGTTACTTGAAAAAAATGAGAAAATACTAACATTTGACACAACTAAATTTAGCTTTAAAATCGAAATTAAAAAGAAAAGCAAATAAACAATCATAGGAATAAAAATAGATATATTCATTTAGAAAATATTTGATAGTTTTTAATAAAAAACGTTGGCATAGAAGAACCTTAAACTTTCTTCTGTACATTTCCATATAAAAATAAATCTATTTCCAGGGCCCGTCATGGCCAGGTGGTTAGGGCGCTCGACTCGCAGTCTGAGGGTCGCGGGTTCGAATCTCCGTCATATTAAACATGCTCGACCTTTCACGTTATAATGTGATGGTCAATCCTACTATTCGTTGGTAAAAGAGTAGCCCAAGAGTTGGCTAGTGATAACTAGCTGCCTTCCCTCTAGTCTTACGCTGATAAATTAGAGATGGCTAGCGCAGCGAAATTAAAAAAAACAAGCAAACAGTTCTTTGAAAAAAATCGGACCCATGATAAATGAATACTGAGATCGAGTAGATTTGACTCTTTGTTGTTAATAGAGATTGTACAACAGGAACGATTGATTAATTTATTGTTCTTCAACAATCATAAAAATAAAAAAACAATTCTGATAAGAAGCTACTTGATCCATTGAATCCAATCTGACTTTGAAACTTCTGGATAGAAGCACCTGTTAACGAAATGAAACTCATAAAGAGAAAAACAAATACCCCAAAACATTGCCAAAACTGTTATCAATTGATTCTGTCTTTGGCGATCAGAGTGGGACAAGATTTAATGAAGTAGAGAATCAACAATTTTATAAGATGTATTATAGTTTATTTTTTATAAGGCTCGAGGGAAATAAAACGTAGCAATATGAAAGAGAAAATCAAGGACTGTGTTTTACTTTCATTATTTTTACTGCACGTTATTTGGACATATATTTGACTTCACGTTTTGACTAGTTTATTCTGTGTATTTATAAAAACTAACAACATTTTCGAAATCAAGATCAACATTTTAAGTAAAATGTTCTCAGTGGTTTAATTTTTTATATAGGCTATATATACCAAAAACCCCTTATAATACATAGAGCTGTGAACAAACGAACGTAACTTTTTTTTGTAGTTCCGTTACGTTAGAGTTACGGTTTGTCCATTGAGCGAATACCTCTCCCAGCAAAAGTTTTACAACGTACAGAAGAGGAGCGCTTTAAAGTCAAGCGACGAAAATATTTTTTTACAGTCACCTCTACATATATATATGCAGAAACTTTAATTGTCTGTGTGTTTTATATATGATTAAATCACTAAACAATATGAGTACAAGTTATGACATTAACTAATACAAAATCTCATAGTGTGTTGTCTGATTTGATGCAACCCATATTTTCGCTAGTAATCGCATTTCTTGTAAGTTCAACCTAACTGTCAGATTCCTCTTAACTTACAGTTACGTACTGCCAGTATGGCAGCCATTTACCAAGTCTATAGTCAATAATTTTTCTCTTTCTTTCTTTCTTTCTAAGGCGGACACAGAAAACACGCAACCAAAGACCGTTTAATCGTTTTTAAGAACAACTTGAAATGAATGTTCATGAGATGAACCTATTACCAAAAAAACTCAAATAACACTAACAAGTAACCAAGAAACTTTGATAACAGTGTAATTCAAAGGAATGTGCTGGTGTATATTTTGTGCAAGATGTGTTTATTTTTAGATTAGTGCCTACATATATTACATCCTATGATTTAATAGTATTTTTTCTTTCATTTTGGGCGTATTCAACCTTTTTCTTTTGTTTTTATTCGGTCTAATTGAATTGAATATAAATCATGCGCTATTTGTAGTTGTAATTAGGATCACTTACTTCTCACCATTTAGTTCCGTTTATAACATATCAGGAGAGCATTAGTTGTATTCATCGTGGATTGTAAAATAGCAACTAATGTGACGTTGTTTAGAAATAAAGACCCGAATTGATGACGTCTGTATATCTTCAGGATAAAAGTTTTCAAAAACTAAGTAGGATATGTATGGACTCATCCTTTTAAGTAATAAATAACTTTAAAAGTTCAGATAAAAAACCAGACGGCTGTATTCTATTAATAAGATTACTTGCACGAACTGTATTGTAGAGCTCAATTATTTCATATTAAATACACACATATATATATATATATGTGTGTGTGTGTGATATTCCTTCTCTAGATGCTATACATATTATTTTTTCCATTTCTGTTACTATCAAGTTATAGTAACTAGTAAGTAGTCTTCTCTTCTGTAATGTATATCCAACGTAATAGTTCTATAACAAAGTTAAATGTCTATTATTTTGTTTTTACATAACACTGGAGATATCAGCTGCTAGCTAATTTCCTTTTTTCAAAAAATAGCAACTTTCTACTAATCACGGAGCTATGTTTTAAATAGTTTCTTAAAGTAGATAAGTTACCAATATTGTGTATCAAAATAGCATGTAAAAAACAACAATAAATTTGTCTTCACATTGTTCCTCCAGTGCTTTTCTACTAATGGGCTATATATATAATGACGTCACAGCATGGAACCAAGGCTTTTACTTACGCACAACTTGAATAATACAGTTGATGACCGAATAAAACAAGAGAGGCTAGCTATATGACGTCAAACGAAAATACTCTACATCATCATAATGTACTCTAAACACTTAAAGCTAGGGAAAAGTTTACATAAAATACCAAATAAAACATACTTTAGATTTTGCTAACTCTACGTTTCTAATTTGTTTCAGTCACTAAAGAAAAATGTTTCTTTCGCTTACCTTTTTCAATCAATTAATTATTTTTTTAGCTTGAAGTAGCACAGAATTGGAAAATTGAAGTGAGTTGTACATCCCACTGTGGGATCAAGATTATTCCTTTGAGCTTAAGTTACTGATAAAAACCATTCAAGCAGGTAATTATATGGAGGTCAATAAAACTCATACATTTATATCTGGCGTGTTGTTATCAAAGTCATTCACCAGCCATATTTCACTTTATTATCCAAAATGTTTGGAAAACGATGTTTAGCTTGAAAACAGCTTGAGTAAACTCTCACTAGGTGTTAATCGCTACTTTATTATTTATTTTTTCTGAACGTTCAGTAAGGTACACTGGTTAATAGAACGTAACAGTAGCTTCAGGTACACTGGTTAATAGGACAATAACAGTAAGTGCAGGTACACTGGCTAGTAGAACAATAATAGTAAGTGTAAGTACATTGGCTAATAGAGCAATAACAGTAAGTGCAGGTACACTGGTTAATAGGACATAACAGTAAGTGCAGGTACACTGGCTAATATAACAATAACAGTAAGTGCAGGTACACTGGTTAATAGGACGTAACAGTAAGTGCAGATACACTAGCTAACAATAACAGTAAGTTCAGGTACACTGGTTAATAGGACGTAACAGTAAGTGCAGGTACACTGGTTAATAGGACATATCAGTAAGTTCAGGTACACTAGCTAATAGAACAATAACAGTAAGTTCAGGTACACTGGCTAATAGAACAATAACAGTAGGTGCAGGTACACTGGATAATATAACAATAACAGTAAGTGCAGCTACACTGACTAATAGAACAATAACAGTAAGTGCAAGTACACTGGCTAATAGAACAATAACAGTAAGTGCAGGTTCACCGGCTAATAGAATATAACAGTGAATACAGGTACACTGGCTGATAGAACAATAACAGTAAGTGCAGCTTAGTAATTAAAGTTTTTGAAAATATCTGAATGATGCTATTGCTGTTATTAAATATTTTTAAAACTTGTTCTTGACTTACTTCAGTCTGTTATAACGATGTGTTGTGGTTCTACGTAAATAAACAAATAAAACTCATTATTACAAACTAACGACTCCGAACAGTAAGTAACTCCGTACAATGAAAAACTCAGTGAAATGAAACACGTTTTTAATGTTCAGTGTTACGTTGCGAAGGTTCAAACAAATCAGTCTTCATAATACCGTGGTCTTGGCATGGCCTGATGGTTAGGGCATTCCTGGTGGTTAGGGCATTCGACTCGCGCTCTATGGGCCATTGGATCGAAATCCGTCACTGAAAATGTTTACCCGTTCAGCCGTGAAAACGCTATGATGTGATGGCCAATTCTACTGTTCTTTGGTAAAATAATAACCCAAGAGTTGGCGATGTGTGTTGTTAATTATATGCCTTCACTCTAGCCTATCAATTCAAAATTAGGGACGGCTATCGCAGATAGTTCTCAGTAGCTTTGCGCGAATATTCAACAAAGAAATAAGCATACCATCTATCATATTACAAAAAAAAGAAAAGAATAACACAACTTAATAATTTAGCGTCTGATTTCATTTGTTCCAGTCGTTTCGTAATTACACGATATTATGACTCAGTATAAGCAGTCTCTTCTTCTTAAATCTAGCTTCCCTAATCTTTTTTTTTAAACTTTATTTTCTTTTCCAAATTAAATTTTTTAACTGAATTGATCCACTAAAGATTCTAAAGATCTAAGTATTATGGTCTTCTTGGTATTAAGCTGGTAGGATGATTACCTGCATTTATTTAGATAACAAATTGAAACAAGACAAAATCATACAAAAGTTTTATATGACTGATTTACCGACCTGAGAGATTTATTTATTCTCGTGTACCGCAAATGGGATTTTTAGATAGAAAAAAAAATGTTGTTTAAAAAAAAGAAGAGAAAGCTCGAAAAACCGATTAAGATTATCCATATTAAGATTACCTCTGCCTGCTTTCATCCTTAGAGCTTACAAACAACATATCTAAGAAAATAAAGCATTGTTTTAATTTTAGAGGATTTATTTATTATGATAATAGCCTTGAAAGTCTTTGATTCTGTAAGCTAACAGTTATATTATCACTATTATTCAAAAAGAAATGAAAAGCAATTTCACATTGTGTTACCAATTAATAATTACTGTATTACAAAATTTCTACATCATAATATAATGATACACATAAATATAATGAAATGGGATATCGCAAACTCGAACAGAACTCTTTCTATTAGACAACGCCCCCCC
>NW_013665755.1:678511-685864 GCF_000517525.1 Limulus polyphemus
AGTGGAACAGCGGTATGTCTGCGGACTTACAACGGTAGAAACAAACTATTAGACGAAAAATGAAATTACAAAACATTAGTGCTGAAAGTAGTTTTGCACACATGCATGATCTGCATAAAAATAAACTGGAAGTCATGAAGAACGCCAAATGAATAACATAGAATGCATGGTCTAGTGCTTATCATGTACAGATTTTGAATCCGAGGATTCCCGGTTCGCGTCTCGTTGCCATTAAAGCGCGATCTTAACTTTGGGTGCGCTACAAGAGTGTTGTTGTTTGTTATTAAGCACAAAGCTACACAAATAGCTCTCTGTGCTCTGCCCACCACGGGTATCAAAACCCCCTGGTCTTCTAGCGTATAAGTCCGCAGACATACCGCTGTGCCACTGGGGGGCCTATAAGAGTGACGATGAAATCACTATTTGATCAGACAAGAGTAGTCAAAAATTAAAATGTACGTGCTGTTAACTAGATGTCTTCCCTCTCGTCTATCATTTCAAAACAATAGTCGGCTATATACAAATAGTTCTTTTAAGTGTTGAGCGAATTTTTAAACTAACAAATAACTCTGGCGATGTAACTGCGTGACTCCATTCACCACATCTAAAAGTTGGTTGTGCGTATTCACTACATTTTCCTTTGAGAAAATATTCATAATATATATAATTTGTATCATGAAAAATTCGTTCCTGTGATTATTCTTAAAAGTTGAATAATTTCACAATGAGTAAAACTTAACTTTTCAGGATCAGCAGATACTGGATGAGGCTTTATTTAATTAAGCAAATGATATACTCCATAATCCTGAAATATATAGTTATACTTTTTTTCTTATCTGGACTGGAGGGAAAAAAAACGTGAACTCGTGTGATTATTCCCAAAATATATTGCTGTATATGGGAGGCAACCATGACATACTGGAATAATATCGATCACATTCTTGTACGTAAATTCACAACTAGGGGAAGAAAACGAATGAGTTAATAAATCGCTTCTTCTTTATTCCACCGCAACGTTCTGCATTGTTTATGTGTTTGTTTCGGATATTAATCTAAAGCCAACTAAGGGAGATAGGGTCCAGCTATACCTAATTTTTAATTGATAGATAGAGGAAAGGCAGTTACTTAAAAGTCCCCGTCGTCAACGTTTTGCTACTGTAATCTAATAATGGGATTTGACACTCACTCCTATGATACATCTACGGTCTTTATAAGTTTTTTGGCGGTAAAGAAACGCGAACCACTGAACCTCAGTTCCTCAAGCGGCACGTTAACCACTCAACCAGTGACATTAAATAAAGTACAGAGTATAGTTTACTTACGGAACATATAAACAGTAGTTGTTTAGCACGTTAACCATCGAGCCAGTAGCATTAAATATAGTACAGAGTATACTTTACTTACAAAACATATAACCACTAGTTGTTTAGCACGTTAGCCATTGAGCCAATAGCATTAAATAAAGTGCAGAATATACTTTATTTACGGAACACATAAGCACTAGTTGTTCAGCTCATTAACGATTGAGCCAATAGTATTAAATAAAATACAGGGTATACTTTACTTACGAAATATATAAACACTAGCTGTTTGCTTCTGGTACTGTTGGAAAACACTTGAAAGAGTATAAAAAAAAGTTAAATTTAAAATCTTCTACTTTGGAAAATGCCCCTAAATGCTTTGCAGTTTTTCAATTGCTAAACTCATAGTGGATATGTGCATTATAGAATATAAAATTTGATCTTAGATAACTTTTCTAATGACATATAAATAACGAGAGAGAAACTAATGATTTACAATTTTTTCATTGTCGAACTCAGACTGGATATAGACATTATAAAACATAAAAATGTCAAGTTTGTTTCCAGATAACTTTCCTAATGACGAGAGAGAGAGAGAGAAAAAAGTCAGTCTTGGATAAAGAACCTAAATTTAGAACGTATATGTAATTTGTTTATTGATTATTTTTGTGAATAACGCATTTAGCTTTCGAAGTTGTGCTCTATTTCACTGTAAATATGAAAAAAATAACATATTTAGGATCTTATCGTTCTTTTATAGTATTAAGTTCTCTTGATGGTGTAACTTTCAAAGTTACTTCAAGTAGTAACTTTTTAACACTCTTTAGTAAAAACATCGAAGAAACTGAACACAATCGCATTTTAGCATATACTGATCATATATCTAATCGGACGAAATGGTTCTTTAGTAACAGAAAGCTTATTATGTGAAGCAACCTCTTCAAACGAAAGTTAGCATTGTATCAATATTTTACATAACGTACAATTATCAAAATAAAATTAGGCTGACTGATAAGATATGTGAGATGTTTAAGGCTTCCAAGTAACTGTATAAGAATTAGAAGAGTTTAGGTAGTGTCAATAGTTGAGAAGCGACACAAAGAGCTATGCAGGTATAGCCGTCCCTAGTTTTGAATTGATAGACTAGAGGGAAGACAGCAAGCTAATAGCACCCACCGGAAGCTCTTGGGCTACTCTTGTCTGATCATCTAGTGGAATTTGACCGTCATTCTTGTAGCGCAACAGCGGTACCAAAATGCAGACCGCGAACAATGAACCATTGGATTCAAAGTCTAAGCACTATGACTTATAGTACACGCCCGTTCTCATATAGTGTAAAAATTGTCTGATGATGTTTGTACATTCCTACTTCCATAGACCTAGATACACTGGAATATGTTCTAGTTCGAATAAGTATTGTGAAACAGATTGATAATTAGGTATACTACAGTATTAAAAAAAGGTGAAACGGGGATTTTTCTGTATTAAACTTCCCTATTTTCAGGGAATAATAGTTCAAAAGAAGGTTTTAGGTTGAATGAATCTCATTTAAACTTCATCGATAATGCTATTTATACTACCTCTAATTAATCACTACCCACCATATATAACTCTTAGTGCGAAAGGAATAGAACCTAACTTTTGTGTGTGTGCTCTTGTCGTACTAAACTTAACAGCAACACATGCTTGGAAAACGTCACGCCATCTGTCATCCAGATCTTTCGGGACTATTCTCTAAACTATATATAAATGTAAAGTTAAACACTGTTGCCAAGATAATTCGTTTTTGTGACCACGACACATTTCCGGTGTACCCATACACTTGCTTTTATATATAAAAAAGTGAAAAATTTTAGTTGCAATAGAGGATAAATCGTACTTTACATAAACTACTAATGTATGACAATCCAATGGTATCCTACTGCAGATCCATGGCTCCACAGATGATGTGTAGCACTTATTGACTTGACCATTCAATAATGTAATACCGCTATGGTATGATTCTTATAAAACTGTGGATATTTGACTTCAAGAAACAATCATTTTCACCAATTATGTCTCTTCTTTTGTTGAAATTACTACAGGAATATCTTAAAATGTGATTCTGAGGTTCTTTTTACTACACATTTTACAGAGAAACTTATTAGCAAATTGATGAACTTGGTATGGGATCTACATTAATGTCAGTCAAAATATAATTGTTTAAAGAATTTCGAATTTAATTATTTGTATTGTTTTACTCCAAAGCTACACAATAGTTGGGTGCTCTTTGTACATCGCAAGGTAATAGAACCCTGGATTTTAGCGTTATAAGTCCGTAATCATACTGCTGACCCACCGTTAGAGATACGTTTGTTAATTATCAGTATGAAAATCATGTCGATGATTGTTTAAGTGTATTTAAATCATAAAAAACTGGCATTTAATTCACAATTTGGATCTTGTAACGATTTTCGAACACCTACGCTCCCCCCTCTCCACCCCAGTAATTCAGCGGTATATCCAAGGGCTCACACTGCTAAAAACCTGGATTCGATACTCGTGATAGGCACAGCACATATAGCCCATTGTGTAGATTTGTGTTTAATAACACACAAATAAATACCTGCGTAACATTAGAGACGTTTCAAATCGCAAGCGTAACTAACTTGAGAATTCGAAACGTCACCTTTAAACTACAGAAAATAAATGAAATTATTTATACTATCCAAAACGAATCACTACCCACCATATACAACTCTTTCAAACAACATTAGATGAATAATCGACCACAAATAAGATTCAAAATTGATTTTCATGAAACATTAATACATGAGCCAAAATATACGTTTAAAATAGAACTGTATCATAAACCTGAATTTTCTGAATTATTGCCTATTTTTCCAATTACCATAATAATTAACTTAATTAAAGCGTGCTGGTTAACAGACTTAACAAAATAGTAAATTGTTATACGTTATATATCCCCAACTGATGGCAGAGGTAACCTTGAAGTCTTGTATGTAAATGTAGGGGTTCGATTTCTGCAGTAGGAAAAGTGCAGATATCCCATTGTGCATATTTGTGTTTAATAACAAATAAATAGAAATACACGGCATAAAATGAAGAAATAATTGAAAGATTGTATTAGGTTGAAAAAAAATTTCATTTAAACTTCAGCGATAACGTAGCGCGTGATTGTTTGAAGAAAGTTGTTCCCTCCTAACTCTTAGAGTATACTGTGTCTAAAAAACAACAACATTAAAATTATGAATTGTTAGTCAAGTCGAGGATGAGATACAATAAAGGATTAAATGAAGCCTTACAATTGCTATTCTGAAGTTATCTCTTTAAATTAACTCACTTCAGCATGTCCCTTCCTTGTAGTCGTTATATCTTACGTTTTTCAGTTTTTATTTCCTCCCTGATATTTAAGTATTTATGAATAATATAAGCGTTTTTTTTAGTTCCAGTCACGTGTCTCCAGGCTCTATTATGCCCCACAAACAATATAATGGGATATGAGGCAAAGCTAGTGCACATCATTCTTTGGTTAATTATTACGATTTTAGTATTTTCTCATATGATGTAGATTCGTATATTTCGCTAAGCTTAAGTTATATATACAGGCTTTGAAATAAAATTTATGCATTTACTTAACTAACTTTGGTCAAAGTTTTAAAATAACTTGGACCTTATAAATTATAAATACTTATTCATTTTCTTATCGTCCATTTTTTGTGAAACTTTAACCAACCCTTAATAACTCAAAAGAACTATGCATAGCAATAATGTTTACATTCTTATAAAGTATACTTAAGTGGGCTTGCTGAAAAACTAATAAGAATTATTTTGTTTTATTTTTCGTATATTTAACTGATGGTGTAAGTAATATCTGAATGAAAGTTTGTGAAATTCGACAGGTGGTACTTGAACTTTACAGAACTAACTACTGGCACAATACTGTCTATACAAAACAAATTAAGTTTCCAAATACCAATTAGAAACTATTTGTACTTTAATGTATAATTACCTATAATTTTCAAGAGAATTTGTATTTTCAACCTAAGTATCACATTTTAATACCATCACATCTGAAAGTGCAGAATGTATTCCACCGCATCACGTCTCAAACCTTGAACCTTTTAATCCAAGGCTCGACACGTTAATCACTAGACCACGCCCAACTTATTTCAAGAGCTATTGACAGATACAATGATATTGTCAACAAGTGTATCTGATCACAATCGATTGAAGCGGCGATAGACAAATATTACAACTTACTTGAAGTAGGTCTTGGAATTTTCGGAATCATACGTCAGATTTTTTTCTACATTACTCACATTTTCTGTAAGCGATGAATAGCATTCATACGTTTAACATTTTTACACAAAAAGCTAAAAGGAAATGACACATTTTGCCGAGTTTTCCATACCATCAAATGTTTCTTTAAAATCTTTCTATAATGGCATATCGTTTAACTTCAAAATCTGAAGCCTCACCTATATTCATGTTGTGGAGAATACCTCAAGAATGTCCCGTGCACAAAGGAAGGACAAGCATGCTAAGTCTAGTCGATTACACAGCTCTACGATGGTTTTATTGTCTTAACATTTTTACATGCTCTACAGTAATTCCTGTACGCTGAATCCAAAAATGATATCCATTTTTATCCATCACGTACAGATTTTTCACAAAACGTCATAATACAATACATAAAAGAAAGACCACAACACGTAGTTTTAGACTAAAAGACTTAAATTTCACACAAAAATCAGGATGAATGAGGATGCGTATTCGTTTGACATCAGTGTTCTTCTCTTGTCTACAGCTTGTTTGTATTTTTGCTAACAAACGTAGTAAAAAAATGTTCATTGTGGTAAACGAAATAATAATTTGATCTAAGTAAAACATTTGTAAAACATCCTTACGTGATATAAAAAAAATAATACTATTTTCGAAATCTGCGTAGCTGAATTATGTAAAATGAGTTATTAAAACCAAAACAACTTTTATGAAGTTTAAATTCGCAGGTCTGTGTTATAATGCTTTCGATTATGTTTAAATTGCGATTTTGAGTGTGAACTAAATACACTATTGTAAATTCAGTATAAAAGGAAATCGAAATAAAAACAGAAGAAACAGATTATGTTTTACATAAATAGTCAAATACTCTACTGGAAGAAAGAAATCACCAAACTTTAGATTTACATGTATTCTTAAGTTGATATTTTTGGGATGGATATTAATGAAGTTGATATTTTTGGGATGGATATTAATGAAGTTGATATTTTTAGAGTTGATATTTATCAAGTTGATATTTTTAGAGTGGATATTTATCAAGTTGATATTTTTAGAGTGGATATTTATCAAGTTGATGTTTGTAGAGTGGATATTTATCAAGTTGATATTTGTAGAGGGGATATTTATCAAGTTGATATTTGTAGAGTGGATATTTATCAAGTTGATGTTTGTAGAGTGGATATTTATCAAGTTGATATTTTTAGAGTGGATATTTATCAAGTTGATATTTGTAGAGTGGATATTTATCAAGTTGATGTTTGTAGAGTGGATATTTATCAAGTTGATATTTTTAGAGTGGATATTTATCAAGTTGATATTTTTAGAGTGGATATTTATCAAGTTGATATTTTTGGAGTGGATATTTATCAAGTTGATATTTTTAGAGTGTATATTTATCAAGTTGATATTTGTAGAGTGGATATTTATCAAGTTGATATTTTTAGAGTGGATATTTATCAAGTTGATATTTGTAGAGTGGATATTTATCAAGTTGATATTTTTAGAGTGAATATTTATCAAGTTGATATTTTTGGAATGGATATTTATCAAGTTGATATTTTGGAGTGGATATTTATCAAGTTCATATTTTTAGAGTGAATATTTATCAAGTTGATATTTGTAGAGTGGATATTTATCAAGTTGATATTTTTGGAGTGGATATTTATCAAGTTGATATTTGTAGAGTGGATATTTATCAAGTTGATATTTGTAGAGTGGATATTTATCAAGTTGATATTTGTAGAGTGGATATTTATCAAGTTGATATTTT
>NW_013665755.1:685885-695974 GCF_000517525.1 Limulus polyphemus
ATATTTATCAAGTTGATATTTGTAGAGTGGATATTTATCAAGTTGATATTTTTGGAGTGGATATTTATCAAGTTGATATTTTTGGAGTGGATATTTATCAAGTTGATATTTTTGAGATGGATATTTATCAAGTTGATATTTTTAGAGTGAATATTTATCAAGTTGATATTTTTAGAGTGGATATTTATCAAGTTGATATTTATCAAGTTGATATTTTTAGAGTGAATATTTATCAAGTTGATATTTTTAGAGTGGATATTTATCAAGTTGATATTTGTAGAGTGGATATTTATCAAGTTGATATTTTAGAGTGGATATTTATCAAGTTGATATTTTTGGAGTGGATATTTATCAAGTTGATATTTTTAGAGTGAATATTTATCAAGTTGATATTTTGTAGATGGATATTTATCAAGTTCATATTTTTGGAGTGGATATTTATCAAGTTGATATTTTTGAGATGGATATTTATCAAGTTGATATTTTTGAGATGGATATTTATCATTGTTGATATTTTTAGAGTGAATATTTATCAAGTTGATATTTTTGAGATGGATATTTATCAAGTTGGTATTTTTGGAGTGGATATTTATCAAAACTGGTTACTTTATGCTATAACATTTTTTCAATAAACTTACAATAATATCACACTTACTCATAACTTACCATTAGAAACCATTCACACGTGACGCGATCTTTCTAGCTGTTTATAACTATTGGATTTCTCGTACAGATATTAGAGAGAATAGTTTGATTATAATTCAGTCACAAGTGATGAAAAATTGGGTATTTAGTGAATCATTGGGGGGGGGGGGTAATAGTACAGGAGAACTGAATGACAGTGCCTTCAAGTTGTACAAAAATTATGAAATATATTTTGAAAAGTAAAAGAAATTTAATCAGATTCAGAAGTCGTGCACAATTCTATTGTTTTTTCGGTTCATTAACATACACTGTATCTTAAACTAAACTAAAAGAGGTTCGTAGTTTTGTGTTTAGGGAAGCAGATAAGGTTTACTGTAATACGTTAGCTCTCAAATGATTTATATAAGTAACAAGACTAATTACACACTGAGTAGGCACACTTCTTAAAATTTGTGCTGATATTAGATACTGCTCTTCAACGTATAATCTTTCTATATATAGACAGTTGGTATTGTTAGGTGATGATGAACAAATCATTAAACTCACTGCGAACACTTCAATTTAAGAGTTTTCTTGGAAGGATTAATAAGGAACGACGGTACTAAAACCAAAAATATCTTCCTGCATATATTGGCGCCAAGAATGTAAGTATACACACGTAATAATTCAAGTGTGCTTTCTTTGTGTAAAGAAGAGTATGACAGCAGGACGAGAAGAGTCAAACAGCATAGACAGTGAGTGATTTGATAATGTTAAACAATACTGTTACCCAGCTTAAAAGGTAATTAATATACTTAATTAGAAACAAGCTGCAGTTACAAATACTAACTCTTGCCATTTATAAAAATATTAAAGAAAGTACACATAAAATGTGTCACAAAAAACCAACTTTTTAAATGAAAATATTTTAAGAATATCTAAAGTTCTTGGCTATTGTTTAGTCACCATTATTCACAGTTATATACTAAATCGAAGGACGTTAAAAATATAACTAGTTCTATACTTGGAAATCAACTAATTTTAAATTACATTTATGATTAAAGCTCAATTAACGCTATTACACAAAAATATTAAGTGTGAACTTTTCTTTATTGTATTACTAATTATAAAGTTCATCTTTCTAGAAGAACAAAGATGATTATAAATATCTATTTACAGTTATTTTTTTCAAAAAAGCATAAAAAGGGTTAATATTTTAAAAAATGTATTACTACATTTCAGGTTAGTACGTCAGTGATGTTAAAAGTGAAGTAAAAATAGATAACTATTAGTAAAACTGTCACTAACTAATTATGAAATTCAGAAGATTACCTGTTGTATTGGATAAAGCATATGTTGTTATGTGAAAATAGCAATACTTCCTCTTTATAATTTTCAATTTTAATTTTAAAAACCTAGTATTAAATAAGGAATAAAATAGTTAACTTCTATATTATTCAACTATACAAGAATGTAATTATTTTTGTGTTAAAATACTAAATAAGTAACGCATAAAAGCATGTATATGTGTGTGTGTGTGTGTGAGTAAGCAGTGTTAATATCCTGAGTTCGATTTCAACGGTAAACAGAGTTCATATACACCATTGTTTAGCTTTGCACTAAACGTACAATATACACACTTGTATATACAGTAAAACACCCTTTAATGAAAGAATGTTGCGAAGCTTCAAAAAGTGCTGAAGAAAAGTCAGGAAACAGGACCGATTCGATTAAAGGCTTTTACTGTTTAATAAGGAATGCAAAGATGATTTATTATGTTATCCACATGAGTTATTCTTTTTTGTTTATGTATTTAAATAACACAATAAAATACCTTTGCTATCTTTAAATAGTAAAAGTCTTTACAGTTCAGTTGTGCAAAGTTTTAGTCAGCCAAATAAATAAGTCATGTTCTTTTACTGTCAACCAGCTGCAAGTGAATAGGTCATGTTCTTTTACTGTCAACCAGCTGCAAATTGGTTATTAAATCCTGCAGCTTCTTTTTTTTTTCGTGAATTGAAAATCAGCTGACCGGACATTTTATACTGAATTACACTTTAACGTATATAACGCTTAAATGAAGACAAGACTGGACACAAATTAAATGAACTTCAACTCTGGTCAACAGCATAAGTACAAATTAGTCAATTAGCTAATTAAAACTTTACGTAACTGAATTTCACCAAAATTGCGACTACTAGAGTGAAAGAGAACTAAGGCAGGGACGTGATGATATCGTACACACACAAAATAAAACATTTCTTTCCTTAGTCTCAACATTACGAGAAGAGTTACCGTAAAACAACCATCCTGTATTGCCATTTGAATTTTAGCCAACAAATTGCAAACGAGGAGGTCAATTTCTTGATTAATATCGTCCAACATATCAATAGGAACACACAGAAAGTTTAAATTTGGCGGCAGGTAGGAAAGAGCACCGTTCTGAAGATACTAGTTTAAAGCTGTCAGTAGTTAATCTTTACATATAACAGAAGACAAGAAATATATCTGAATTTTGATCTTTAAAAATACATTTACAGAAGGGTAACTATGACATTAATATTACTACTTAAGTGTTGATAAACCTTAGTATTGATAAATATGTTTAGCATATCTCTGCATAGTTAGCAAACATGGTTATGGAAGATTATATCCCATTCCTCAGTCAGTGCAAAAACACTCTCGGACATTTGGTGATTGATTAAGATGTTAAAGAGTGCAGCATTCAAGCATTGGAGTCGAGAGCCAGCCCCCCCCCCCCGAGTTAATAATATCATCGCCCCCTTTCATTTTATTTATTAATTTTTGCTGATTTTTTATAAAATAAATTTAGGTGACAAATTTCTTCATGAAACCATGGAAAAGCAGTAGTCATTTTAGCTTATTAAGTAGTATGCATTTGTAGTGAGTTTTAGAATATCTTACTGCCGGGCCTCTTAACAGACCTCCGGCCCCGGGAAGCTGCCCCTTGCCCCCCCACCCGGTCAGCCCTGCGTTCAAGTACTCATAGTTGTTTTATTGGATTAAGGTAAGGACCATTTGCTTCTGTAGTTTCTTTTTAAAAGTAGTTCATCACAGCCATGACATTGGGGGAATATCCTGAATCAGGGCCCGGCATGGCCATGTGGTTAAGGCGCTCGAATCGCAATCTGAGGTTTGCGGGTTCGAATCCCCGTCACACCAAACATGCTCGCCCTTTCCGCCGTGGGGGCGTTATAAAGTTACGGTCAATCCCACTATTCGTTGGTAAAAGAGTAGCTCAAGAGTTAGCGGTGGGTGGTGATAACTAGTTGTCTTCCTTCTAGTCTTACAATTCAAAACAAACAAACAATCCTGAGTCAGAAAAAAACTTCAGTTTGTATTAGTTTGTTCGAAGTTAAGCACAAAGCTACACAATAGGCTATCTGTGCTCTGCTCACCACGGGTATCGAAACCCGATTTCTACCGTTGTAAATCCGCATACATACTGCTGTGCCACTGGGGGCCAGTCTGTGTTCAACCTCGTCAAGAAGTCAATGTATGCTTCGGAATATCTGTATTCCTATTTATAATGATGCTTCACCACACCATAACTGAACCGCCATGTTGTTTAATCATGTTACATTAAAAACATTATTTATATTTGGCTCTTTAGACTTGAATACTCAGAGAGATGTGAAAGTCTATAACTATATTTATAAGAGCTCAGGTGATCAACGCCATTATTAATAAGTTTTGTGATCCAGTAAAATTTTAAGGAATAGCGTGGTGAAAACAGGTGTTGATGAAGGGAGAAGATTCTCACTGAGCCTATTTGTTAGTGCTTGGTTACTGATAATCATTCCACTTTCTATACGAAGTCCACATTGAATCAATGGCCAGTTGACTGGTAATTCCCAAAGGCCGTGTTTTGTGATAGCAGTTGTTAATAGGTGTAGCGGATTTCCACAACTTTTCCCAAGTTGTTTGGTGTACAATTTGTTTGTTTGTTTCAGAATTTTTGACTAAAGTTGTTATGCAGTGACTATCAGAGCATAACCGTTTCTCATTTTGAACTGGTAGACTAGAGAAAATGCGGCTAGTCAACAGCATCCTCCGCCAACTCTTAGTCTATTCGTGTCTAACAGAACAGTAGAATTTGACTGTCATTCTTATAACGTACCCACAACTTCATAGAACGCGTTTTTGGGGCAACGAGAAGCGAATCATAAACTCTCGGATACATATCCTTGACACCGTATAACTACAAGGCCGTTCCCAGCCCCAAATAGTCCAAAATTAAATGGAATACCAAACAATAAGATCAGCGAATGATCAAATCTGAAGAGGAAATTTGGGTATTGTATTTTCTGGGTAGATGAGGTAGCAAGTGTAAAAAAAAAAAAACTGTGCATTTTCACAACAGGATACGTGAAACATGGGCTCAGTAAGTAACACAATAATTCATGAAACATGAATCATAAACAATTTTTACCTACCATGCCAGATTGTTACCTCTTATATTTCTAGCGCGTAAGTTTTCAACTCATTATATATATACAATAGCTCGTGTGGGGGGATATTATTTGCTATACAGCTTATGTTCCACTAGCTCCCTTCGCTTTAAGAGCTCAGAACAAAGCTTTGTAGTTTATTTAAAGTCTTCATCCCATAGTAAACCTGAAAATAATTAACAAACATATATAATTCAGTTACATGGCTCTCTTACTAATTCGATGTGAAAACATCATATAGTTTCGTCCTATTCCACTAGCTATGCATATCACAAAAGTAGTTGTCTCTGCAGCACATAAGATACCCCTTGCAGCCTGTTTAAAAATTTGGCTCAAGTCCATTCAATACTTTCTGAATATACAGCGTAAACGTGCTTACACGTTGCGACCGTTCTTACAAATACTGCTGTCACTAAGTGACACTACGTAATGAAATAAACGTAGATGGTAAGTAACAACTATTCTCTATGTGTTGCTATTTCTGAGAAACATCTATTGCTGTTTAGATATACGAGGATTATGGGTTCTGCAGACAATAAAAAGAAGCATAAAGACCAGGTAATACAACGATGTAGTGTTAAAATTACGTGTTAGAATATATCTTTATGAACAAAATCAATTTATAAGTCTTACAAGAAACAATCATCGAAGATGGTTTTAACATATTGAGAAATAAGAACTACCTTCACAAAACTGCCCGTTACGTTCTAGAATAAATGATTTCCTGAGGTATCTTTTTTTTATAAGACTCTAGTGCCCTCTACAATCAGTACTTCCAACCTCAACTATCATGCTTTTGTTAATTGTCTTGATTATTGAAATGTGTTTAATTTTAATATAAGTTTTATAGGTAAATTAAGATTACAAAATATGTTAATATTTACATGCTTATTTCTGACGTATTGTATATAATGCAATAAATAACATGAAACAGTTAATTGTATGTAAAAATGTTTTTATTTATATAGGATAATAATTTTGCTTAATAATTTACTGAAAGTACAAATATCACTAAATGTCGACCAAAGTGTGGCAGAGAAAGATTACAGTCTTAATGATCAGATTCAGTTTTGTTTTTGTTTTACTATCTAAATGCTATCGGGCGCAGTTCAGGGCGATGTGTCTACTCAAGACCAGTACTTTTTGTAAAATTGATTTCTAATGATAGTTAGCATGGGAATTCTCAATGGAATGTTGAAAATTCGTGAAAGTGCGATGTGGATGTGCCATGCGAAAGGATGAATTACAGCTGTAATGGAGGATATTAGGTGATAAATATGATAATAAATAGCGTAGTCTATTGGCTAGTGCTTTGATTCATAGTAGGAGGTTAAGAGTTGGGGGCTTACTCGCTCCTTGTTGTTGTGCCCTTGAGCAAGACACTTCACTCCAATTCTTTCAGTTTATCCATCTGTAGAATGGGTACCAGTGGTTATCTGCAGGTTAATCTGCGATGGACTTGCATCCAGTCCAGGGATAATGTGTCACCATTTTCATCCGCTTATGCCATTGAGCTCATTACCAGCTCCTATGTGCTGTGTCAGCATGGAACGGATTTAACTTAACATTGGCACTATATGATCCTCAATTTTGTATGAGAGTTACAAAGAATTTATAGAATTGTACATTGTTCCGAGAAATTCTATGAATCTTTAACTTAAGAGTTTTCAAATTCACAAAAGAGAAAAAAAAATGGTCGAATTGACAGCTGATATTTAGGAGCTGGATAGTCACAAAAATATTAAATTTGAAACAGAAACATCAAAGTCTGGCCGAACAAATTGTAAGGTGTTCTGTGAATAATAAAGAGAATGTGTCCAAACATTTCAAAAATATTCTAATGAACAACAATACTGCTTATATATAATTATAATATAGTAATGTGATATCTATGTCTACTGATGTCCAATAGTTAACTCTAATCCTTTACAGATAACTAGAGGTTAGAAAAAAAAGGTATTTTTCTATGCTATGATCAAACATAGAAGGGTAAAATTGAGAGAATAGACACAACTGTTTTACAGAAAACAACAATGCAGTCTTTATGGAATTTGACATTAGAGTGTATTGCTGTATCTCTCAACTAACTGTATTGTACAGCGCGCTGTAACTGTGGTGGTCTTGCTGGTTTCTATACTTTGACTTGCCTTCTGAAAACTGCTGGGAAGGAAGTTACAATGATAACTACATACGATAGTTACCTATATCAGAGATCACGCCAATTAGACATTCAAGGCAATGAAATTGCTCCACTTATGCTGATCATTACTGACTAATGTACTATTCAGCCTCAGCATCAACAAAAGTGGTACAATAATTCGGAAAGGCAAGTATAAACCGTAGAGTGACAATGGTTTTGTGCAACTTGCTCAAGGCAAATATTAATGTAAAGTAGAGCTAACTACATCCTGTTCACAAAAATGCTAAGTAATTTGTAAACATCTGTGAGGAAATTTTAAAATCATTCATGTGAATAAAAATATGTTCACATCCTAGTTATCGAAGGATAAAATACTGGAAATCCTATTTATTACAAAAACTACCAGAAATTCATCTCCAAAGTGTGTATAAAATAGGAAAATTAAACAATTACTTTAAACGTTATTTAGCAAGAAAGAAAATAATCGGACTGTTGTAATTTAATATGATAGTCATAGTGTAGGGATACTGCACATTTAATATAATAGTCATAGTGTAGGGATACTGCACATTTAATATAATAGTCATAGTGTAGGGATACTGCACATTTAATATAATAGTCATAGTGTAGGGATACTGCACATTTAATATGATAGTCATAGTGTAGGGATACTGCACATTTAATATAATAGTCATAGTGTAGGGATACTGCACATTTAATATAATAGTCATAGTGTAGGGATACTGCACATTTAATATACTTGTGTAATGAGATATGTCTAAATATTAACTCTATCAGACACGGGTGAATCGATTTGATGCACTTCTTATATAGTTTGTGTTATATCGTTGTTATATGAAATAGCCTAAAACTTTAGAATTTCATTCTAAACATTACGCTCTGCAAAACAATACCTTATTTTTATTTCTGCTATTTGTATGAATTGGCAGCTTTGAAATTTCGAAAATATTTCCTTGTGATATGTTTTGTGTCTTTTTACATTATTTATGGAGTTTTTATCTTATGAAACTGTAAATTTTATCTGTGTTTTGATTCGGAAAACAACGCGACCAGTTTCACTGTGTTTCGATCACTGACGTACAATAAAAATATTTTTATCGTACTAACATTACAATCAACCCAAGCTGTTTAAAACTGTTAATCAAAAGGTTTTAAGTAAGAGTTTTAAGTCTGTTTTTCATTCATTGACGTATATATTTATTTATTTACATTTATTTCTGGCGCTTTTGTTTACCTATTCAAGCAGTTACTTAGGCTGATATGGCCTAATGCAAACAAGGCCTAATACAATGACTTTGTCGGCGAAAACTTTGATCAGGTCGAGTGCAAAATGATTTACTTCTCATCATGTTCCACAGAAATATGTTTTCCTGTTATACTTCAACATCATAATCAAATTAAATATAAAATGTTGGTAAAAAAGTAGCACAAGAGTTGGCGGTGGGTGGTGATGACTAGCTGCCTTCCTTCTAGTCTTATACTGTTAATTTATGGACGGCTAGCGCAGATAGCCTCGTGTAGCTTTGCGCGAAATTCAAAACAAACATATATAAAATGATGACGGAAGTTTTAAAAACTCAGAACCTTATTTCTAGGGAAAGTTGCTTACAAGTCCCTTTTATTCTTCTACCAATATATCACCAAACTAAGCTTCTATTAATTTGTTTCGACCTCTACACAAATCTTAGCTGAACTCAAAGCCTTATCTGTTTCTACTCTTCCAAATAACCGAAAAGAGGCTTTCGTTACTTGTTTGGATCATCAGACTATGTGTTCTATAGGTAATTACATCACAACATAGCAACTAAGGTTGAGAAACAGTTTTTAGCTAACAACGATAAAATAACTCTCGTATTCACGTTACATGGACAAATTAGCTGATTTTGTTCTAAACTATCATGACGATATTTTAACACTGTTATGTATAAGTGCTAGTGTATAATGAAACCAGTTCATGGAAAACGTTATGGGAAATAGTTTCATAATAATGGTTTCAGGAAATGAAAATATATATTAGGATAAAATCGAAGAGTAAAAGTTAATTTTTCAAATTTAGATTAAATATTTTCTTACCTGTCTGGCTTAACATTGAGTAAAATCTGATGTAATATGAACAAACAGAGTTACTACTTAGTTCCTTGGTAGGATAACCTACCGATATATTTGTCTAACAGAAAATGATGTGATAGAAGTTGTATGCAACCACGTAATGCCAACCACATACCACATGCTTTTAATGAAATGCTATCTGTTGCAGATTTTGCTTTGTAGTTGTCTCTATGCTCATTTTATTTTGATTATTTCACTAGTTCACTTCTATTCACATTCCACTTTATAACTATGATATTAAACACTAGGGGGCATACTTTTAATGATACATTATTATCTATTCATAATTTGTAAAACATCAAATAAATGGTTATAGAGTATACATGTTTAAAGAAGGAGAGAGTTTACTGCACTGGCATCTCCTTTCTTCCATACAGGCCCGGCATGGCCAGATGGTTAGTGCGCTCGACTCGCAATCTGAGGGTCACGGGTTCGAATACCCGTCCCACCAAACATGCTCGCTCTTTCAACCGTGGGAGCGTCTAATGTGACGGTCAATCCCTCTATTCGTTGGTAAAAGAGTAGCCCAAGAGTTGGCGGTGGGTGGTGATGACTAGCTGCCTTCCCTCTACTCTTTCACTGCTAAATTAGGGACGGCTAGCGCAGATAGCCTTCGTGTAGCTTTGCGCGAATTTCCAAACAAAACCTTTCATACGTCCTACACTTTAGATACAAAATAGTCAGAAGTCGGTAAAACGTTAAAGAATTGTTTGTTTGTTTTTT
>NW_013665755.1:696896-719446 GCF_000517525.1 Limulus polyphemus
GACCCTCAGATTGCGAGTCGAGTGCCTTATCCACCTGGCCATGCCGGGCCGCCACGTTAAAGAAACACATATTTTTCAAACCTAAAGAAGGTTAAATCTTTTTTTTAAATATTACCATCTACTGCATATGACCTCATTTTCTCTGCTGTAAATCTGAGGGCTCAGAACGCTAAAAACAGTGTATTGATACCCGTGGTAGACACTGCACACATAACCCATTGCGCTTGTGCTTAACAAAAAACCAAACAAAGCTATTGTGCATTTATTGCACGTGTTCGTATATGCCTTACTCGACTAATTTTCTTTGTGTTTTATCTATATAATATAAGGGATACTGTTAAGGGAATCGAAAACTTACAAGTACATTCTAGAAATTTGTACAATTACAAAAAAAAAATCTATCTGTCAAAAGATTACTGAGAAACAAAAACTTCCTGTGATAAATAATTCATCAAGAAACATGACTATGTCATTTAGTAAAACAATGATGTAATTCTACGTAATGCAACAAAAGAAACACACACACACAGAGCTTAGATGCTTTAATCTCAGTGAATCGGGATTCTTGGCTGTCACACAATGTCTTTGTTCAACAGAGATCTTGACCGATTCTCCAAATCAACATAAAGCTAGAAAATCTCCAAGATTCCCAGTATAGAAAAAGTTTTTATGGAGTAGAGAAATAAAATAAACTGATAGATGAAATATTTTCAACATGAGATTACGAAAGCAGTAAATATCACCATAAAGCAATATAGTGGGTTTCATAATAAAATTATAATGGCAGAGTTTGGGTAAGATCAACTGCTGCCAATAACTTAGTAATTCATAGAAATTAACGGTGTTTTTGTCTATTACATTTCATGCAGAACTTAATTTTAAAGATTACCTCTGTATCTAAAAGCAATGTTATGAAAGAATTTTTATAAGCCCATTTATGTCAAAAAGACATTACATATTTTGAGTGTTTTGCGACCATTAAAGTACAACTGTGACATTAATATAGGTGTATTGTTTCAAATATTCCGGTGTTTTTGTATACTAGGAAGAATAAAAAAAAGAGTAAAATTACAACATGTTTTAGAACTGTTTATTCATTCGATGAAGTACACTTAGTAAATCAATTTAATTGACAATGTATTTCTAGTTACAATACAGCTAATTTGAAATTCAAACTTGTCTGAAAGAGTCACATACAATTACTCAGTGAAAGTACGTTTCTCGTTTTCGTCATTTATACAGTCTTCGTGCCCACTAGATATACTTGTGATGCATTGACATCTTTCTTGTCAATTCACGAATATTAATCCTGGTCTGATTGTTCCCATGGACGGTTGCACAACTTGATCCATTGCACATCAATATATTGTCGAGTTGTAAATTTGTACCTCTGAAGCAGAATAGAATCTGAAATGTTCGCTCTAAAGTGTAAGATAAACGTGTGATGACATATCTTTACTGTGATCATACAACATTCCTTTATATTGGTCAGCATCTGAAATACTTTCACACGTGAATTCAAACATAAACGAAAATGTATTTGGTTAAAAATATCTTATTTTTATTTAAAGCAAAACATATAGGAAAATTCTTTGTCACTCTATTTTAAACTTTTTACAATCTGATTTTACTTACTTGTCGATGGAATATTTTACTCATCAATAGAACACTCATTTGGAATGAATTTTATCAATTTTATCAAAAAAGTACTAAATATTCACAAAAGCTAAATTAATTGTTTGTTTGTTTTTAAGCACAAAGCTACAAAAAGCGCTTTCTGTGCTCTGCCCACCACGGGTATCTGCCCACCGGTTTCTAGCGTTATAAGTTCGGGGACATACGGCTGTGCCATTGGGGAGCAGCTAAGTTAATACGATTTCCCTTCGAAATTGAACATAATTATTTTTCCTAAAGACTTATAAATGATAAAATTACGAGTTTGTCTTCAGATATGCTTTAAGAAAGTTTTAATGTTTGTCTTAAGGATGCAATAATTATTCAACAACTTTATTGATAAAATACTCTTCAAAAATGTTACAGATGATTAAGCCTTCCCACCCCCAGTGGCAAAGCGGTATGTCTGCGGACTTACAACGCTAGAATCCGGGTTTCGATACCCCTGGTGGGCAGAGCACAGATAGCCCATTGTGTAGCTTTGTGCTTAATTACCAACAAACAAACAGATGATTAAAGCTTAGATGATATAAGGAAACATTACAAATTAAACTTTTTCTTAAGATTTTCTGATATGTTATAATGGAAGACACGTAAGATGAATATTTTATCTTTTAGCATGTTTTATATGGAACTAAAACTATAAGAATCCCTGAATTAATTTCAAGAACCAGCATTGTATTTTTAATTTTTATTAATCATTTAGATACTGACACAACTAAATATATTAGCTAACAAAAAGTGAGAAATACACAAAATCACTACCCCCCCCCCAACCCCTGTGGTTCAGCGATAAGATCGAGAACTTAAAATACCAATGATCTAGTTCATATAGCACAGATATTGCTTTGTGTAGCTATGTGCTTAACAGAAACAATAACAACAAAATCACTGAGTATAATGAATGAAAGAATTAACAATATTTTACAAAAACAACAAGAACAAATTAAATAAAAAAGCATTATTCTAATTCCAAGATAACTAATCAATCGAACTGAACTGATGAAAGTGATGATAATATCATGATTTATAGGATAAGAATTCGTAGTTGATTAGATGGTCAGCGTGAGATACTTGTTCTTATTCATGCTTTCGGCTGTTATATTAATAAAGCTCCACGAAGTCTGGCCAGTTTAGAAAATTTTGATTAACTCTTACAATCATAAATAATTATTAGAGTGGCATCGGTAACATCAAGTAACATTAGCTATAATATGAAATTTATTGATTTACACACTAGAGGATTCAGCACCGGCCATAGTACCATATCTCCTTTCTTCAATTCTGGAGTCCCATCCAGCACGTTTGTCAGTGTGCAGTCTAGGTAGCATGGAATGAGATAAAAAAAGCCTTTTATTTGAAAAACAAAACAAAAACGAATACACTAGTTGCCCTCCGTATTTTGAGGGTTATATCCTAGAAGGTTATTCAAGTTAGCGTTTATGTAATTGCTTCTATGGACATCCAGTAATTCAATCTATCAGGCCTTCTCAGTAAAAATGATCCAAACTCTCAACAATGCATAATCGTTTTTAGTTAGAAATTACATAAAATAAATTGCCAGTTGATTTGTATTTTATTTTTTATTTATACCTTATTTTTATGAATATATAAATCATATATATTTTATGTGTTTTATATATTCTTATTTTTGTCTTTCGTTCTAGGTTCATTTTACTTGATGCAAGAAACCCAGACCTAGATTAACTTTCGATTTATAAAATTCTTGTCTTCGTTACACACTTTCAAGATGGCTGGACCTGGAGTGCTATATGATGCATATGATACTTTGCACTGTAACTTTACGACCACTGCATCAGATTTGTCATTCACATCTCCTGGAGATTGTGGGTTTTTCTTGTGGCCGACCGAAGAAACAGTTTTGTTGTTTGAGAACGAAACTGAAACTAAAATGGGAGACTCTGAATCTATGTACTTGCGATTTCGAGACCTCAGTCGGTTTTGGATCCAGCGAGTGCTAGTACCTATCATCTCTTTTGTCGGTGTTGTTGGGAACCTCGTGACTATCATAATTATGACTCGTCGGCAAATGCGCTCGTCCACTAATAATTACTTGGCCGCATTAGCTGTTTTCGACATGTTGTACTTAATATGTATATTTATTCTGTCTATTGCTCACTACCCAGGCTTGACGGATCCCCAGCATATCAACTATTGGCGACTGTGGCCCTATGCTTTATTGTTGACCGATGCTTGTAGCAATACTTCTGTGTGGCTTACAGTAACCTTCACAATAGAAAGGTACATCGCCGTGTGTCACCCAATCAAGGGGAAAGTGTACTGTACTGAATCACGAGCCAAAAAGGTAGTTATTATTGTCGCTCTAATTTGTTGCTGCTTGACCTTACCAACCCCATTTGAATGGACAGTTATAGAGGTAATAGATCCCCTGACGAACAAAACTACGGTGCAGCCAGATTTCTCTGATTTTGGAATGAACATTCTCTATAGAAATATATATTATTGGTTATGCGTATTTTTATTTGTTTTCATACCACTTGTCTTACTGACCATATTTAACTCGTTTTTAATCAAGTCAGTGCATGCTTCCAAAATCCAGCGCAATACGATGACCAGACGTAGAGATAATCGGAATTCTTCTAGGCAGGAGAGCAAGATCACTATCATGCTGATTGCTGTTGTGATCTTATTCATGATCTGTCAGCTACCAACTGCTGTTCTTCTGGTGTATACCACATTTCACCCTCAAAACGCTATCACTCTTGGCCTAGGCAACATCTTTAACTTTTTAATGGCTATTAATGCCGCTGGGAACTTTGTCTTATATTGTCTTCTCAGCCAGAAATATCGGCGAACTTTTTTGCAGATATTTTGTCCCTGTCTTAAGACCAAGCTAGTCCGGCTCCATTTGGACTTTCAGACTACCAGCTACACCAATGTTGACGACAGTCCTAGCGTCTCCAGAAACGTTAGCGCACGCAGATCTACACGGGGTACGAATAGCATTCAAGAAGGAATTAACTGTAATACCGGAGGTCGCTGCAGTCGAGAAAATTCTCGACAGGCCCAACGTAGTCTTGGATACCAAGCATCATTAAAGCGGATTAATAATGCTGCACGCAGTAACGACACAATAAATGGCAATGAAAAAAGAAAAAATCAAAGATGCATGAAATATTTTCCCTTTCTTCACCGGAATTGGTATTATGTGTCTAGAGACAAACAAGCCACTGAAAAGGAAAGCGAAGAACAATCCATTCCATTAAAAAGCGGAAAGCATACCATATGCTTGACCAAACAAGATGGAATGCTGAATCACTGTGCGTACTCAGCTGTCTGAAAACTCCACGCTGTAGCTGCAAAATATGATTGGTTTTGAGAATATTGAAAAGCCAGCCACCACTTCTTATATCATCAAAGTATACTTTAAAATAAAGTTTGACAATGATTTGAAAGTTTTCAAATCATTTATTTAATAAAAATCGTGTACTAAACACAGCACTTTTTAAAACACTTTAATAGGCTGTTGCTTAAATAACATAACTGATTTTGGATATTGGTGAAGAAGATAATTGTAATCAAAATAGACCGAGGAAAAAAATTAGTGTTTATTAAAGGGTTACTCGTATTTTTCCTCTTTTTGTTTGACCTCAAAGGAAGAATGTAAACAATAGTAATCTCGATCTGCCTGGTTCAATAAATGCTTGCTTTCAAGAGCTAGGATAGATGTCGTCTAAAATCGTATATGTCAGTATGTACTTGTTGTCATGATACGAAAAATAACAGTTCGCATTGAATGAGAAAACTATTTGATCAACTTAAGACTCCGGTTAAAAGCAGCATCAGTTACGATCAATTTAGAGAGATTAATGATAGAGAATGCCATTCAGTAGAGCTTAATATGTCTTTAACTTTAACTAAAGGAAGAACTTACTTAGAGCTTTATCATGTGTAACTAATCTTTTTTACGCAGGAAAAATAACTAAAGATTATCCAGTCTCTCTCTGTGTACTTTGAATGAGAACAAGCGTTTTGTTTTTGAAATAGTTGTTAATGTTATCGAAAAATAATCATGCTTATACATTAATTCAGTAATAAAAAAAAGAAGAAACTACATGGTTGAGTACTTAAATAACTTACCCAAAATTGTTAAGAAGGGGTAAACTGCTACAGTAGGTGATTTTGAATTGTTTAGTTTTGATAAATGTGCCATGTTTTCTTTGATGTATATATATACATATATATATGGTGAAATATACAATTGTAAGTATACGTATATGAATCTAGTAGTCTGATATTGAACAAGTTTCGATATTTAAACTCAAGAGATAAAACAAAAGTGTATATGTATGAATGTCTGTTTTACTCTTAATATTTTCCGTATTTTGTATTCAATGTAGCTAATACAGACACGTCTTTGTATTTTTGTATGGTTACTATTGAGGTTTTTGAGAACACTCTTTGGTGAGGAAGAAACACGCTTGGGACTAACTATTTAATATACAGTAGGTGCTTAACCTTAAGCGATTTTATCAAGTAGCTGATAGAAATGAAATACTACAGTCTGAATGAAATTCTAAACACGCTTAAATGGACTTCAAAACAAATTATAAAAACAAGGAAGTATGTATAGGAAGATTGTTTACATTTTTAACAATGTACTAGCAAAACAGAGGATCTCAGCAAGTGGTCAAGTCCACTTTACTGTTGGCTTCAGCAGACGCGGGCTTTTCATCAATATTATATCTTATTAGTCGAGGATAAAGGGTCGTCGAGGTGTCATTAAAAACCTTTTTCAGCTAAAGTTTACATTTATCCATTTAATAATTAAACCTAATATTTTTGGTACGTTTCTCCACACATACTAGGTTACAATGTGCGATGCTTTGGCACCATGGACGTTATACGGTTTGTATTTTATTTAGCGTTACTTATAATTTACATAAATCTATTTTTATTTTTATCCTTTTAAAGACAGCTCGTATATATCCTGATATTTTTATATTCACACAAATATATTATACTTATATAAACTATATTCAAAAATTCACCTCATATTCAAATACGCTATGTATAATAACATTTTCTTGTTAATTTGAATAATTTTAAGTATTTCACTCTTTACTCCCGTAATGGAGATTTCCAATAAGAAGATTGTATAATACAACTTCAAATATACTCCGATCACTCTAGGACATTGTCAAAGAGATGTTAACACACATTATTAGAGATTTTTAGACTGACAGGGTATAACGCATTGTGTCATTGAATTTCTATTATACACGCTTTGTTCCGAACGTTCGTATCAGTCCAGTTATGGCCCTGTGCTTATAGTCACTAACAGTATTATTGCGATGTTACATCACATTGATTATTCTCAAAAAAATATCGTGCTCCAACTGTAAAAATATGCCGACTACCTGACAAAGAATAGCTTACATCATCATACAAAGTACATCAATATATTTCTAGTTAAGAAATATAACTCAGTCAGAATATCAAGAAATATTTGTTAGACGTTTGATACGTTTTAGTGTACAGTTAAACTAGTGATTTAGTCAGAGGTAAGTTACTTGTCAGAGTCGTTTGAGGTTACCTTACAGTTTGATAAGATGTAATCCCTGTGTATGTGACTTCAATATGTCAACTTGTTTGCATACAAGTTATTTTTGTGTTTAAATGTAGGTAACGTGTAAAGCCCTTGCGGCAGCTCACCCCTTATATTTTAACTCCATCTATAATGTCGACGCCCTAGGCCCAGGAAGACATAGGGTGTTATCAATTTTCTGTTGTTCATCCTTGTTCATGAATAATTCGATCTATAACTTAAATAATAATATTAATCATACCATTCTGTAAGATTTTTTAAAAACATATCTTCTGCTAATCATTCTTTGATGTTTTATATGTGTTTTTTAAACTATTTACCTCTGGATATTACAGTTCTTAAACTACTTTAGACTAATAAGTATTGCTTGAAACGAGAATTTCTCTAATATAATGTTTTTATTTGAACTTAAACTAAGTCGGTATTAATTCCATAATATAAGTGGAAAATGTTGAATTATAAACAGATAGTTTTCATCATGATACTTAATGTTTGAATATTACACAGGCGTATCGTAAAAGAATAGTTGTGTGTGAAATGGCTCAACATTAAACTATATGAACACTATTTGTATTTAATAGGTTCTTGTTGTTATCTAAGGATTACTGTGTATTTTGGCTGTTATATGAAATAAAATTTGTGTTAGCGTTGTGAATATTGTTTTTATTTTTAACCATAGAGACAATTAATACTTGGCCAGGTGGTTAAGGCACTCGACTCGCATTCTGATGGTCGCGAGTTCGAATATCTCTCACACCAAACATGCTCGTCCTTTCAGCTGTAGAGGAGTTATAATGTGACGGTCAATCCCACTGTTCATTGGTAAAAGAGTAACCCAAGAGTTGTCGGTGGGTGGTGATGACTAGCTGCCTTCCCTCTAGTCTTATACTGCTAAATTAGGGACGGCTAGCACAGATAGCCTTCGTATAGCTTTGCGCGAATTTCAAAAACAAACAAACAATTAATACAAGACTTCCACTGATCGGTGTCATTATAAAATAAAGTACTAGACCGAAAATTACTTCATTTTTCAAAGAAATTTCTTTTCTTACATTGAAAAATCCATGTAATGGTCTATTAAATTATGTTAACAATATTATAAACGTTTATTTCTGAATGTGTTGAAACTCCTGTCGGGCCGCTCTCCCGTGTCACAAGCTAGAGATTTAGTAAAGATCAGTTTTAGCCAACCTGTGTACATTTATTTAGGTCTTGAAATTAGTACTCGAAATTAAAACTGGCTGTGGTATCGCAAAAAGATATATAATAGTCTAAAGCTTTTATAGAAACTCTATTTGACAGAAATTGTGATATACAATTAGTTGCATTTTAGTGTCAAAACAAGTTAGTATTAGGCTTAGAGCTAGATAGCTATACAATTTAGTTTTTTCAAATCAAACTGAAACAATAAAAGAAGTTTTGATTGCTTATTTGAGTGTCAAAACCTTAATATGTATTTATAAATTTAAAAAAAAAGCATCTCTATTCTTCACGTATTGGAAGATTCTCCAGTAACATTTATGTAGCTAGTAAGTATTTTTATGACTTTGTGCGAAATAAACGCTTTGGTAGCTCTTTCATAACATAGAAGTTACTGTTCAATCGACCTATAACATTAGATAGGTGAAACCTAATACAACGAAAAGTATTGATTAAAAATAATTTGTTTAAAATAATTTCTGGACAATGAAATTTACGTAAAACAAATTAATGTGTAAATCAGTACAATAGCGTATAGGAAACAAAGAAAATAATTTTCTTTTAAGCTGGATTTTTATAGCGTATTGAACGTACTGACTGAAAGTTGTGTGGAAATGTTGCCCAGCTAAAAGAAACATGGCAAGAGATATCCATAAGAATTTCAATCACCAAAGAATTCACCCAGTGGCTCAGCGGTAAGTCAGCAGTCTTATGACGCTAAAAAGCTGATTTCGATACCAGTGGTAAGCAGAGCATAGATAATCCAATGTGTAGCTTTGTGCTTAGAAATAAGGAGAAAGTTAAATCAAAAATCAGATTTATGGATGATACACTTATTAAAATGTTCCGAACTTTTATGGAGAGACTGCTATTCTGGTTCATTGTTATTTTAACTTTTCAGTTTGATCTACATCCAACAAACAAAACAAAAAGTGATACAGATAATTTTTGTTTAGAAGGTTTTTTTTTAATTCTTTAACGTAACATTACTTTTTCCAGTTTGCTATCAAATTCCTATATTCCATTTTACTAAAAATAAGTATTTGTTAATACTAGGTGCATGGTTACAAATAAAATGTAAATACCATGATTGTCATTAAGTTTGTGAAAAAAAATCAGCTTCAATAACACATTTCTTCAGTATTAGAAAAATCTAGATTATTATGATCAATTTTTATGGCAAGTTTAGTTCAAGAATTTTTTTTTTAAATATCAAAAATAAACTAATTCCTATAAAAGTTATATTTTAAAGTTTGAAGCAATCGTCAACATATATAAGGTAACTTACCATAAGATAATGTCCTAAAGTAGAGTCAAACCTTTTAGTAATCAAAGCGTACATCTATTCTTTGAAAGAAAAGGAAATCTTAATTATGACCGTAATGCTAACACCGACATATATATACGTGAGTGCATGTATATGTATCTATATATCTCTTACTATAAAGTATAAAATAAAGAAGGTAAGCGTCATATCTAAGTTATGACTACATGTAAGCTTGTTTCTAAACTCTCTCAGAACTTCTCTATTTGCAAACCATTAGATTATGGGTATTAGAGTGACCAAAATGCAACATCCATTAGAGACATAGTCGGCTTTATGAAATCTCATTTAAACTCTATTTAAATTAGCTGCTAAATGTAGAAGGGATTCTTTTTGTTTTTAAATAATAGTTAAATCTTTATTTCTCCATGGAGAGTTTCTCTGAGAGAGTTTAGAAACAAGTTTACATGTAGTCATAACTTAGATATGACGCTTACCTTCTTCCCTTTATTTCTCCATGGAATATAAAAAATGTATCCATTTCATGATTGGTCAGATATTTTAAAAACAGTGACGACTTCTCTAGATAAGACAAATTTAAACAAGCACCACCTTTTATGTATTTAAGTAGAATTTGTTTCAAATCAAAAATTATTCATACGTATATTGTAACCAAATGCTGATATTTCGAACTAAAACATTTTGTTTTTCAGTATATAAATAGCCCCTCCTAGCTGTCATAAATTCGTTATCGTAACATAACTACTCATTAATGGCCTCTGTTTCCTTATAAAATTGACTTTCATACAACTTTTATAAAAAACTTAAAGCATGTTATGTGGTGAATAAAATCATGTCTGTTCATATAGTAACTTTCTGTCTCTTTTTGTCTCGGCATTTTTCAACTTAGAACATAACGAATAAGAGATTTAACCCATAAATTTAATCCATTTTATCCATAAAAAAGGAAAATAGACATATGTTTGAACTAAACAGTCTAAGTAACTAATTACTACAACACACGCTATCTATATATTTTCTTGGATTGTAATCTGTTGTTTATTTGGTAATTATGTAATAAATTCAGAGTTTTAGGCTGTGATTAAACATAAGGAAGAGGAAACGACCAATTTAAAAGACTTTGATCACATCACGAAGATGTATTTTATATGTAATACGACAAAGCCTTTTGGGAAATTCGGTTAAGTGAAAGGATTGAAACTGAAGTATGTTGTAATGTTTTGAGATAGAATGAATTGGGATTGGATAAACTCAGCTGTCATACTGGTTTTTTATTGTTATAAATTTAAGCGCTTATTATCAAAACTTTTACCTTTTAAATGTAAAAATGTTTCGTAAAACAGGATAAAAATAATGACTCTTCATGAAGTAGAATGAATTTCACTACATATTTCATTTGCAAGTTGGTTCGTTTAAATTTCGGTATTTTTTATCATTGCCCAATTATCTATTTGTTTTTATGGAGCCATTTTCAGTCTGACATGGTTTAGTGATTAGGACGCTCGACTCCTAATGTGAAAATCGCGGGTTCAAATCCCATTACTTCAGATACTCATCATTTCTGACGTAGAGGCATTATAGTGTCACGGTTAATACAAATTTTCGTCGGTAAAGAATAACCCAAAAGTAGGTAATGTTGATTAGATACCTTCACTATAGTTTATCACTATAAATTAGGGACAGTTATTGTAAAACCAAATAGTATTGATGATTCTAATAGTTGTACTTTTTACAACGAAGGATAACTTTGTGAATCATAAATATAGTGTCCTACTCAATTCTTAAAGTCAATCTCCATGGTCCCTTTTTGTCTGTACCAGTTATGCTAATTCAAGTTTTCTTTAATCTTCAATCCATTTTCTAATATAATTGAGCTAAGTGAGTCTCTGTCTGTCTCTAGTTCTGGTAAAATCGAAGGAAGAAAAGTTATATTTCATTTCGAAAAAATACAACTACATAACTTATAAGCTATTAGAAACATTAAGATTGAAATGGGCAAAATTAAAATTAAATAACTGGAAAAAAATTATAAATTCTTTTATTCCACGGAAATGGTTTCCTTACATCTTGTAATATGCACTGAATTGTTTTGGATATTATTATTATTATAACAGGAACAACTTTAAATAAAAAGATTGACACCAGACGTACGCCTTGATTCACAATTCTGGCTCCTACACTTTACGCCAACTTCCATAGTTTTGTGCCAAACTCTTCATATTTACTCTGGCGAATATGATATTTTTAAACGAATCCGTGGAATTAATGGCGATATTGAATCATTTTATGAAGAAGTGAAAAATATCAAATATGTGTTACTGGAGATTTTGATATTTACAAATCTCCACTGAAATTACAAAGCTATTTAGACTTACAAACGTTATTCCACCTTTAAAGTGTACTGTAGACTCGGGGATGAATAAATACACTTGTCCTGTTTACAAACAGATATATATATGTATGTACGGTTAACTATTGGATTTCTCTCTACAAGCTTTAAGGAATACTCTAAAATAAAACACACGCTAAGTATCATCAAACACGCCTTATAAAATTGTGAGCAAGTAGTGTGGACGATTTTAGAATCATTTGAACAGCGAAATCAGAAATAATGCTTCCGATTAGAAAAGCAATGCTGATAACGAAGAAATAGCAATTTTGAGAAGGCAAAGTATAAAAAATTGGCCTTTGTAGGACATACTTTCTCTTTTAAATTTCTCTAGTCAGAATAAATTTACAAACTCTTTACACCTGGAGTAAAGTGTAAGTATATATCAAATTAATTACTTCATGGTGTGGTTAGCATAAATCAAGTAGTTTTATAATAGTTTTCGCGAGTATTATATTCTATTTCTCTATCCGAATCAAATAATCGAAATTTCTTGATTTTATGTTTCAGCTATATAAATAACTGAATAAAATTTCTTTAGCGATTTGTAAAATGACTTAGCTTAACAATTAACCTAACTTAACTGATAATTCTAGCTCTAGCATAACCTACAAAGTGAAATATAATTGGTGAAAAACAATTACAGAGATATGATTTTTCATAAAGCTAAAGGATTAAAAACAAATGTATTATAGGTGGGTGATAACAATGGAGATTTTTTTTACAATAAAGTGTTATGTGGTGTTTTCATACCCAAAATATATTATTATTAGTTTCTTTAAGCAAATCATTAACAACCTCACCAACCAAAAAACAAAAGTTTATTGTATAGTTGCTTATCCATGATAACCAAACATTACACTCTAATTACGTTTCTTGTTTAGACTATAATGTACACAGTTTTATAAGTGATAATCTCTAGCCAATTATGTTTTCGTTTCTTAGCATAAAGACCAAGATAACAAGAGTGAAGTGATATTTTTTTTCCTTTTCAAAATAAATATATCTTTATTTAAATATTTTAGTGTACTATACTAGTAGTTTAAATGAAGTGAACCTTTTGTCACATTATTGTGGTAGTTATGATACCTTCCTGAAGTGTATTTGAGCTTAATTAAGGCAGTTTAATCAACTTATTTCAAAATTAATTTTTAAGTATAAATGGGTTGGAAATAAAACTTAATACTTTATAAGATTTTCTAAACTTTTCTCCATTATAATTATGCTAGGAATGTTTTAAAAGTATTTTCAGCGTGAAAAGGTATTGATTTATTCGGACCATTTGCTACAAGGATCTTATGCGAAGAGAAATTCGATATTAGAGGCAACCAAAATCGAGCTTTCAACGAAAAGTACACACTCAAAAACAAACATGGAATTCTGTAAAAAAGTAAGCTCCAGGGTTACACCAATGATAAATATCAGGGTATAAGTCTAACACATAAAACCAGAAAAGATGTAAGCCTTATATAGCGGTTGAGTACGTAATATTAAAACGATTTTAAAGCCTCACCACATAGTTACAGTCCATGTCACCACATCCGATCATGGTCGGTCTCATGACTGTTTAGCTTTACAATAGCTCTGCAGCGTGGATTACTTTGCAAAAAATCCCTTCCTAAAGTTGTCATAGCCAAAGCATATTACTCCTCCCTGCATGTTTTCCATTATTCATCTAGTGCATGAGAAAGACTGTTTCCCAGCTCCTATTTCAACATTCCTATTGCATAGAAACCCATAAGCGCTGCATATGGTGACTTGACTGTTGTCTTCATGTGAAATAGCATGAACACTCCCTTCATTATACAGCTGCTCTAGGTATACAATGGTTGAACAGATGTGTAATGGGTGTAACTTGTGTACACATGACTTGTTTGCTGAACAAAGATCCTTCTTGATTATTCTGTATATTATTGCCTGTTATACATTAACAGCTTTTACCTCTTACAGTACGTCGCATTTTGCTCCCAACTGCTAGAGTACAAACCGTTGCAGGTCTTTTACTAGATGGTCCTGGTTCCCTAAATTGATCTATATTCTTTTCTTTTAGAATGCTATTACGTACAAGGGATGCCTGCGTCTTGGGAATTTTAAACACGTGATTTAAACACACCTAAATGGTTTAAGTGTTTGAATATCTTACGCTGGAAAGGTTTTTAAATGCCCTGTTCGAGAGCTAAAAATGTTCGTTTTCCTCACCCTACCGATGTAACGTCAAACAATGTCAAAATGTAGTTCTTATACACACACTTCCAATGTGACTTTATATTGGCTGTGGTTGTCACTTGACTTGTTGATTTGCACATTCAAAATTATTTCAAAATAACTTGCTGTACATAGGTGTCCAACCTTGTAATTGCTTTCAAGAACTACATATATTTAGCTAAATAAATAAAATCCAAAAAATAGTTTGAAAGCGATTGTTCAGTTAACATTCTAAGAATGAGGAGCGATTGGGCAACGAAACAAATATCATTTCCAAGCATGACATTTTTTTAAGACAAAGAAATGAAAATAAGCATCATTACATTTCTGTTTAAATGTCGTTGTAAGAGAAGGAAACATCAATGATAATAACTATTTCAAAAACCATCCTAGACTTCAGGATAGCAAATTGTTTTGGAAATAAAAAATAATAATCGAAAACGCCCTCTAAACGTCTAATCAAAAACTAACACAAGCGAGCAAACTACACAAAAACTCTCAATGAATAATGCTGACCACCTTAAAGATTCAACATCCTTATTGAAGAGAAAGAGACACTTAGCGTGATCACGATCTTACTAAAGAGATAAAATGTCAGACCTTGTAGTTAAGTATCTAATATTAAACAGCTTACTAAAAGTGTGTAAAGGATTAAAAAAATAATCTCACCAATTGAGCATATAAGACATTAAAAGACAATACGGAATGGTAAAATTCACCACAATCAACAACATAATTTACTAATCTGGTAAACATTCATCATAAGAAGAAAGAAATATAACTAATCTTGTATATAAATGTAGAAAGTACTTGTATACATTCTACCGAACATTGTTCACTGCCATAGTAGCAATTTACATATCCAATCACCTCTACTCCTGACCATAACTGTGGCCTGTGACTAAAAGGGTTAAAAGTCTTGACAATTTTATTCCAAATCAGTTGAACTGTGTAAGTGGCAAGAACCGATAGTGGATAAAACTAGCCTTTTGTGAGAAGAATACATTACAGAATCTACGTGGATACGGCTGTTGGTCTTCCAAAAAGATGTAAAAACGAAGGGACAGCATTAGGCTTAGTGTATTTTGACAAAAAAAAAAAAGTATTTTGTAGTAAAAATTGTGCTGCAAGCAGTAGTTCATAACCAGGACCATCACTATTGATGTGTAAAACATGGTGCAAGATATGTGGATTCACCCTCGTTTCGCTACGATACCACAGATCGTGAACAACCCTCTATAAAATGTAGATAAAGTAAAACTCTTGCCATTACAGTTAGACTTTGCCTCTCAAAGGTAGAAACATGTCAAAGTGGTCAGCGGGTCTCTGTTATGATGTGTATGATGTTCACACTGATACATCTCACCTCAGTTGCTTCTCAGTAATAAATCATATGTATTCTCTGTTAGATGCCTAACATCATATCGCATCGACTGGACATACTGTCTACATCCTTTCTTATCGAAGCGACATCTTATTGAAAACGGAAAATAAATATTTTTTATCGGAAAACAAAAGTAGGCAAACATTTTATTTGTTGTATATTTTGCATGTTTCGATGAGAATAAAAGCAAAAAACAGTCGATTAATTAAATATTGATAAACATAAATGAAAATTTCATTAATTAATGATGCGTGTTGAAATATTTTTGACAAAATTGTTAGGCGATAAAAGGTCACACTTGACAACGTTTAATCGAAATCCTATAAGACGTCGTTTCAATAAGATATCGGCTCACGATTCTCTGTCACATAAACCCTTTTTAAAGAGCTTATTACTTATATTCTATTGGCTATAAAATCTTATCTCTCAGGCTATTTAATGATAAATGCTCAAACTCACCGTCCTCCTTCGAGATAAGTTTGTTTTCAGGAGGTTCGAAACCAAACGTCTTTCTAAGGAAGTTTATGCCAACGAAACGTGCATTGAAAAAACCTTTTTTTAACAAATTATTTGACACTCCACTATGCTTCACTACAGAAGCATAATAAAAGTTAAAATGGACTTTCGATCCTAATAGTAATAGACACTCCTTTATAAAACCTCTCCCAGTACATGGTATTAAATGTATATAAAAATTTGCCATTACTCTAGATATTTACTTAAATCCTCCACAAATCATGAATATTATTTAAATTTATTGTTAATTTTCTTCAATGTTTAAATGTAACCATTCTTCCAAGGATGATGCGTATAAAAATACCGCAATGCGAGCACTCTTGCAACGAACAATGACACCGTTGGATTTAGATACAAATCCAACATTAACTCGGTTCTACTTGTATTTCGAGGTTAACAACGCACTCACTCAACCAAGTTACACATAGAAGCGATATCATACACTTTGTCTACTTTCCAATTAATATTCCTTCCTTGGAATCTTTTAATGATTATTATGACGCTCATAATTAAAATTTACCAGGCTGGCGTAAATTCATCTTAAAATATAATCACCTCTACTCTAGAAATATATTTTCGTAAATTCAAAGAGCATTTGTTTGATTGTCCTAGTCACAGAGACCCAGTCATTCATCAGCGTCGTAGAAATATTCAAAATACATCACGTAATTATATTCTCACAGTTAAAGGACTTAAGTGGCGAAAGATCTGTAATCAACTTCAGAATTTCTCCACTTCTTTTTAATTTAAATTATTGACTGATCAATTATGCTCTCCCATTTACCCAATCATACATGATAACGCTGCTCCAACAACGTCCCTTGACAAAGCCAATCTGTTCGCAGCCTTTCTTGAGATAGATTTTCAAGCTCCACAACAATACTTCCTGGACTTCAATACTTCTAACTACGCTTCAACGTTAACCAATACCTCCCTATCTGAACTTATTACCAGTTTTAACCATACCCTGGAGAACACCTTTCCGAAAGCTTCAATAACTATGAATAATATCCTTTTCTCTATATATAGCATAAGCGTAATACTACACTAAGTCTGGATGAATTACTTATACTAATCTCCATCTTGTTCCAAGAAGTTATTTTGGCTTCTGGTAATGCTCTTTTTGAATCTTCTTTACACTGGACGCTACCTCCAAATCTTGGAAGTCCTCAGTCATTCTACCTTTATTGAAACTCAGTAAGCCACCTTCAAGTATTAGCTCTTACGGTCCAATCAGTCTCGTAAGTATATTTAGAAAAACCCTTAAGCCTATCCTTGTTGTACTCTCCTTCTCTCAACACAGGATCAGCTTTTTGCCTTTCAGACCTCATGACTAATATGTGTTTTTTGTTTTTGAATTTCGCGCAAAGCTACACGAGGGCTATCTGCGCTAGCCGTTCCTAATTTAGCAGTGTAAGACTAAAGGGAAGGCAGCTAGTCATCACCACCCACCGCCAACTCCTGGGCTACTCTTTTACCAACGAATAGTGGGATTGTCCGTCACATTATAACGCCCCCACGGCTGAAAGGGCGAGCATGTTTGGTGGGACGGGGGTTCGAACCCGTGACTCTCGGATTGCGAGTCGAGCGCCCTAACCACCTTGCCATGCCGGGCCACCATGACTAATAATTTTAATACAAATTGATATTCTCTTATGATAGTATTCGAGTTTGTAAAGGCATTTGATTCAATGTGGAATTGTGATTTGATCTCGAAGTTATGTTCTATATCTATCCATTTTTGAAAATCTAGCTTCCGTATAGTCATACAAAAAGTTTTTTTCTCATATATTACTTCCTTTGACACTCAACCCCCAGTGGCACAGCGGAAAGTATGTAGGTTTATAACGTTTCTATACCCATGGTGGCCAGAGTACAGATAGCTTTGTGCTTAACAACAAACTTCTCACACCTGACTAAATAAAGTTTTGTACATTTGTAAAGCATAATTTCACACCCTTTAGTTTCCGTTTTGAAATCCTTTCACTATAGAAAAAAATAAATCCACCTACTTATCCATAGCCACTATGTTCTGCAGCTTTACCTCATAGCCGAAGAGAGGGCGTAACACTTTGCTGGCCCGCTAGCTTTACAGACTGGAATAAAAATAACAGTTTGGAAGAAAATGACCACACTTATTTGTTTATCAATATTTATCTAAGCTATCATCCACAAAATTGCACACTCTTGTCTCTTACTCACAAGGACCTCGTGTAAACATATTATTTTAAGGCTGTCGTTTATGTCTCAAACACTGTCTCTTTCAGTAAGATCTACAACATGTTTAGTGTCGAATCAACATACTTCATGTTCAAGATAACTAACAGATGTGATGAACTGTTAGGTGGAAGTTAACCTAAATATTCCAGTAATTATTGAAAGTACATAGACTGTATGTATTCTCCATGTAATGAAAGATGAAACTGGAGAAATCCCATTAGTACACCTAGTGGCCACACCCACTGACTGTTCTATAGGTATCTATAACTGGATCTGTGAAATTTATGCATTCCAAAAGAAAAATTACTTCTTTTTGATACATTCCTAATCATTCCTAATTGATTAAACAACAAACATTTGACATGTGAGCGACGATGGCAAACATTCAATTCTTGAACGTTTTGGAATACACATATTCCATCTTCAGCAAGCTATATTAAGCAAGGTAGAGCACCCCAGTAGTACAGCGGTATGTCTGCGGACTTACAATGCTTGAAACTGGGTTTTGATACCCGTGGTGGGCAGAGCACAGATAGCCCATTGTGTAGCTTTGTGCATAACTACAAACAAACAAACAAGGTGGAATATTAGGTAAAAAAGTTCTAAAGTTCCAACATTTTAAAAATAGGAATTAAAATACAAAGTAAAAGGATGAAATCAATTTAAAAAAAGAATAGGATAGTGCTATAATTGTAACAATGTTACGGTAACTATTTTTTTTATTTTTGTCGAAATTTTACAGATTATTCAAAACAGACTTATTTGTAGCGAGGTTGTGTCAATATTAAAAATTGAGAGTTAATTTATAATATATATGTAGACTTTCGTTAATTTTTATGATCCAGAGACATGACTTTAAAATTATTAATCAAGATGAAGTGGTTGCTGTTTTCACTTTATAAAATGTTGTAACTTGAGACATTTAGAAATTTTTGTATTTAATATTTTACCTTGCTTAATATAACTTACTGAAGATGGAACATACATATTCTGAAATGTTCAAGAATTGAATGTTTGTTTAGTCCAGTTAAAGGTTTTCCTTTACTTATCGTGATAGGAATCGAGATATATATTTTTTCACCCTTAAACAGACCTAAAAAATCAATATAATATAACATTCAACTTCTCAGAATACTCTGACATGTAGATCAAATTATGGTTTTAAAATTTTTCCTTTATCCAAACGTTTGAGTATGAATCAATAATGTGTTCAAGTACTTGAATTCTATATTTATAATATTTACGGTGCTACAACGCGTACAGATGTGATTTATTCATTCTACTGAAACTAAAGAAATCCTATATATCTTTTCAGCAATTACTTGAATTATATTACTAAGTAGGAAAATTAAGAAAGTAGAGACGAATCTCGAAATCACTTAAATATACACACACACACACACACATATACTAGATAAATAAATATAACTAAACATTGTTGAAACTTAAGCTTTCATTATTGAAATTATTTCGTCTGTATTTCTTCGTTTACCAGAGATAACTATTGTAAATCATTTTGTATTCAAAATTGATAACTCGTATTAAATGCCAGAGTTCAACTCTGCTATTTTGAAATAATTGTGTATAGTATATTGTTTCGTGCTTTTGAAGATCTCTTCTCTACAATCTTAATACGTTTCAATATCTGACAATTATTTATTCACCATTTCATTTTACCTGCTCATTTGCTTTAACTGAATGAGTGTAACTATTCTGTTTAACTTTTTTTCTCTAATTCTGCAGAGTCATTGAATAGTTTTTGACAATATTAACCGGAAAATTGATAATATTGTTGGAAATTTACCAATTTTTTAAAATCACATTATCCTATAGTAACACCGTTAATATATAAATCTCTGTTTTATGTATTTCAATAAATGTATTGCAGCGTATTACACTTTACTGGGTAAAGTGTTTATCAATGTAGTTGTTACTTCTTAAATCCAATGCCTTAATTCAGTATCTTTAATTCGATATCCTTCTGTAGATTCGTAAACTGCATTAGGCTGAGATACTTGGTTTATATGCTATTCAGTATATTCTGATATGCAGTGGTCTATCATGCTACTTACGTTAGGTGATATATATATATATATGAGAAGTGTTTACTACAACTATACCGAGTGAGGTACAAGTATACGAATCAAAACAGAGTTTAATTCCCTTTATGTAGCTATTAAACTTTATTGTCAAATTCTAGACAGAATGTTCATTAGAGACCCTAGTGTGCTACGACTGGGTATCGCTGGACAAGCGAGAGAGAGAGAGAAGCTAGGAACCACAGCCTTATGGGCTTTAATCTCAACTAACTTTCTTATTGGAGTTTTTATTAATTATTTTACTACAAGTAAGTAATAATGACGCATTTGATTTAGTTTGTTGAAAAATATCATTTTCTCAAGATTGTTACTGATCTTCATTTTTATTGGAAAGTTATAAACTCATTATGCTTATTATTTGCCACAAACACGTAAATGGTCTGAGACTCATTAAAAGGCTTATTAAATGTTACAAACTGCTTCAATTAAGATATAAACTTAGTAAGATTTTGAGGACATTACATATAGATGATAAACGAGGTTACTGTGCTACATGGTTACTCATGTGCTTATGTGGATGGTGTTTGTAGTATGTGATTTTGTGACATTATGTGTGGGCGAGGTCTTGGTAGATGGGTGGGGGAGATCTTGCCCCGGAACCCAAAATTTGAAGACACTTTATCATATGATAGTTTGTTACTTCTCGTTCAAAAACGCATATTTTAGTAGTATGTGTAAGATTTGTATATTTCACAGAACTGCGATGCACACAGAATTGTGTCTTCTAACAAGGAGGGGCTTTAAGTTGGAGTAAAATCTCTTTTTTTAGGACAGTTTACTGTCATTATAATTTATGAAACAAACTCTGGTGAAAATTATTTTTTTTGTGATTTAGAAATACTACAAAAATATATTTTAAGTCCTATAATATCAAAAAATTGATGATCTGTTGTTGTTATGTGGATAAAATTATTTGAAATCTGTAAGTTTACGGACTTATAACGCTAAAATCCGGGGTTCGATTCCCCCATGGTGAACACAGTAGATAGCCGAATGTGGCTATGCTCTGAAATAAACAAACAACCCACGGTAAAAATATAGTTGCAAATTTAAGTTATGTTCCTTTGATATTTAAAATCTTCCAAAGATATGTACATGTTTTAAAAATATGTCTTAGGTGAAACATTTTTTTTTTTATTATTTTGCATTCAGGTACTTCTGATAATTATAAGAAAATTTGATATAACTGATTTGAGTTAAGTGATTACAAACTTGTTTCGCTTATTAAGTGGGGGGTTGGTGGGTAAATTTAATTGAAATTGTTTTTGTGCTAATAAAGATGCGTCAGATAATTACCGGCACTTTGTTCATATCAAGTAGAACAAATATTATAAACGAAATTTAAATATTTTGATAATTAAATGTGTTCGGTTAGAACAACCATTTTGATGCATCGTTCTCGCCATCTACCGAGTCTTTTGTACAATGTGGATTTTGTCTGAAAAAAATAAAAGAATGCATTTGCCTTTCGAAAATTACAAAAAAAAAACACGAATAAATTGACACCATATGTACTTAAAAGTTGAAATATCCATATAAACTATAAAATTTAAGCACACATAATACAATTGCTTAACAATAACTAATTTATATAGAAGCAGTTCTGGTACTCGAAGTTCGATAGTAATGTCATCATTACGTAAAACCAAATTTAATAAATCCGTAATTGAGAAACCTTAAAATAAGAAACTCGATAAGCCAAAAGTTTTTAGAAGGCAGGCTTTCCTTCTTAAAGAGAGAATTAGAGAAAAGTAGGGCATGTAAAATGTCAAAATAAAATAATCAAACTAAGTGTTTATCGCTAAAACGGTATAAGTTAATGCCCTTAATCCATTATAATTAAGTACGGTAGTACCTAATAATACTGATCGCGATGAAAAAAAATCTCCTGTTTAAAACCACCTTTAAAATGTCTGATTATTAACAATGACTTTTTCACAGTATTGGCTGAGCAAAACTAAAGCTTACTGGCAACATACTCGTGAAAT
>NW_013665755.1:720405-731580 GCF_000517525.1 Limulus polyphemus
AACAACATCTTAATGGGAAAATGTATGCAAATGTGGAAGGTGTTAAAGAGGACATCGACATGTTTTTTTTTGTGTTTTTTTTTTGCTTCAAAGCCAAGTGATTTCTTTAATCAGGGCATTGACAACCTGATTACAAGATGGAAAAGCATTATCGATAATAATGGAGACTATTTCATTTAATAAATGTTTTGTTTTGATAAATAAGCTGTTCGGTTTTTTTTTTCATCTAAAAAAAAGGCGACATTAATTTCTTGACAACCTAATACATAGAGGTTATAAAATATTGGTGTAGAGTATGGCCTTACTTTTGTTTATTCATATATTTGAAAGTAAAGGTGTCTGGGAAAACGTGGCTTAGAAAGCTTTAATCGTTCAGGCAAAGAAAGTTCAACTTCAAAAGCAAGAATGATAATGTGAAGAATGTAAACGAAACGACAGTGGCTCAGAATTGTAATCTCATAAGCTGAACGTAAAATAAAAGATACATTTAATGAGAGAAATTAAAAACTGCTGGGATGTGCACAAAGGGAATGTATAGCAATATATTCATGAGAGGGACACTCAGTAGAGCGCATACCTCCACTATTGATCATATTCGGCTCTCAAAAAATAAGAAAATGTGTCCGTATGTCCATCGTTATCAACGGACAAGAATCATTTTCGGTATAACAATAAAGAGTAATATTCCACATAGGCCCACCAAGTTTTATCAAAATCTTATCATTTTTTACTGGGTTATAGAGCAGAAATCGGTTCCCATATTAACAAATAATGATGTTTTGGATATTCCCGACCTTGTTGTGATCCTGGCCATTAACCTTGACCCTCCAAAAACTAACACATCTAAGTCCAAATGTATATCAATTTTCCTTCAGATATATTCACCTATTTTCGAGAAATCTTGCTGACACACATATACCCACACGGGGTTGAAAACATAGCCTCGTCCACCTTCAGTGGCAGAAGTAACAAGCAAATGGGAATTCTGAAATCTTAGTTACGAATGCAAGCGAGAAAGAGATGTTATTCAACATATGACGTCGACAGATTTCTGGCTATATAATATAACGGAGAAAATTCTAAAGAACAGTCAAACCTAAAAACTAAGAGGATGAAACTTTTCATAAATAGGAATTGCCACCAAGCAACTGAAGGTAAGTAAAGCAACTGCATTATTACTGACTGTGTGATAACAAATATATTTTCAATACTTAACAAAGAATCCCAGATGTTTCCATAGTTAAAACATGTTTCATAAGTTAAGAGAAAATACAAAGGTAAGAATAGAAAAACAAAAATATTGGCCCCTAGAAATTTTACTTGCGGAATGTGTACAAAAGATAGGCTGAAATGCTCAATATTGCGTTTGTGAGATGCTTCTGTAAATTTCTTGAGGGAGCCAAAGGTCAAATATTGTGGGAATAAGAGTCAAAAATATCGATAACAACGAGGATATTCTACTGATAACCTTAGAATGGTCATAAAAGTTTTTGTGGTTTGTCCGTTACTCGTAATGAAAACTTCTTATTATTATTAACTGTACTTTGCATTGAATATGTTTAGCGACTTTTCTGGTAGAAGTTATTGCACAATTAATGTGTTTTTGTGTGAAATATGGAAGGAAAACATAGTAAATTAGGATTACTTTTCAATGTTGGATTCACTTAGTAGATTAAGGAGCGTGTTGTTAAACACGAACTATAAAGTATTTGTATAGTGTAGTGCCATAGATATAGTTCAGAACATAAACAATATCCAGCAGTAAATACAATGGGCATGTCTCAAATCAACGAAAAAATAAGTTGTTTTTGCATCATACTCTATGTATAGAGTAACAAAATATCGTCATGACATTGTGCAACCATCAAAGAATTTGGCTATGGTTCTCCAAATTCATTAATTATTAAATCACGATGTAGGCAGTGAGCTCGTATCTCGTGTAGTTAGTAAATATATAAATAAAAATAAGTGTCTCCATCTATTTAGCAGTAAGATACCGGTACAGTTCCATTTGAATTATGGTTGTTTAAATTTAAACAGATTTAATAACGTTAAAGTAGTATTTTTTTTTTATTGAGAGACATTCAAAATATTTCAAACTTCTTAATGTGTATTTGAGTATATCTACTGCTTGTACTACTAGAACTAAGATAAATACAAGTAAATTATGGAACACACGTGTTTAAAAAAACACATTTCACAAAGAGTTTTTCTGAGCTTCCGCCTCGAAATCATAAAGCATGTATATTCACACATGAAGTATTTCATAATCGAATAATACAGTACACTCTGTTTCTAGCAAAAATGAAAGTAAATTTAAGTAAACATCATCCGTTAATTACAGCAAATTATATTTTCATAAGTGCAACATTACTAAACTATTGCAATTTAAGATAAGTTTAAAAGGTTTTACCAAGTTGTTATAATCGGTATTCGGTTTTTCAAAACATTCGATCAGAATTTTCTTATTTGAGAGAAGGTTTATTCCTAACAATTAATTTGTTTGTCGTTAAGCACAAAACTACACAATAGATTATCTGTGCTCTGCCCACCACGGATATTGAAATCAGATTTTAACGTTAAAATCCCTCAGACTTACCGCTGATACACTATGGGGCATTATTAACACAAAAAACTTTAAATGAAAAATCAGGTAGTTGAAACTGTCTGGAAGTAAAAAAATCCTCTGAGACTCACGTGACAGTGGAAACCTATTCAATGAAGTGTTAACATAAAAGTAAATGTTCTAATTTAATCTCTATGTTCTATGATAAAAAGGGATCATGAAAACAGTGTAAATAGTATCGTTCTAGATTATTATGAAATGTTCATTTAATATTTTCTTTTTTACAAATTTTGGCATTCGATATTTTCAGCCTGATACGTAGGCTAAACAACCAGATCAGACATCTCAAGTTTTTTAAACAAATTACGGAAGGTTTTTATGAAAATCTATAGTTTAGTTGTTATTTTGCTTTTTATGAGATATACCACTGATGTTTTTGTTCATTCTATCACTTCAATGTGTTTTATTTTGTATTTAAATAATTCGTATTTTTTTAGCTTAATACTATTTTACAGAATTTGAATACACATTTCAATATTTTAAAATTTCATATCTTTTTCTAGCTCTGGTATGATTTTTTTTCTTTTTAAAATTAATTTAATTTTATGACCATTCATTTAATTTTCCAAAGTCAAGCAGTTGCCTAGAAATGACCATTTAACTTTCAATTTGAAATATAGTGCCTTGGTTGCAAAAATAAATAGTCAGTAAAGCACGAAGTGGCCCGGCATGGCCAGGTGGTTAGGGCGCTCGACTCGCAATCTGAGGGTCGCGGGTACGAATTCCCGTCCCACCAAATATGCTCGCTCTTTCAGCCGTGGGGGCGTTCTAATGTGACTGTCAATCCCACTATTCGTTGGTAAAAGAGTAGCCCAAGAGTTGGCGGTGGGTAGTGATGACTAGCTGCCTTACCTCTACCCTTTCATTGCTAAATTAGGGACGGCTAGCGCAGATAGCCCTCGTGTAGCTTTGCGCGAAATTCAAAACAAACCAAAGCACGAGGTTCATCATGTGTTTCATCTAATTATTCTGTCAAAGATATTGTAGCCTGGTGGTATTTGTTGGTGTTGTTTACTCACAATTTTAAACATACAATGAGAATAAAGCACTAGTATCGCACTGAGACCAAAGTGAGAAGTAGGCCTAAGAATAAATAAACATCATTTAAAGAAGTAAGAAACAAACTGTGGTGTGGTTATATATATACCCTGCAAAAACAGATATATAAAGTTATATATAATTATTTTTGCTCATAATATTTTAAAAGAATCACAAGTAAAATAAATATCAAATACACCGAACCTACAGATTTAACAAGAATTCTTAATTCATTCAAGTTTGCTGACTGTCATAATAATGAGTAAAACCAATTTTAGACTCTATTAATATTCAAGTACATAAGTAGTTGAGAATTCAAGGCTCATTAATGGAAAATTTATTAAACTTTCTAATGAGATGAAAGGTTTAATTTATTTAATGGTAGAGTTTGAGAGCAAACTTAACACAAAGGCGTTAATGGAAAACTAATAGACATCTAAGTATGATCCCACGCGAATTTATCAGAAAGTGAAGTGATGGCTCTTGAAGAGAATAAAAGTATCCATCTGATATTGAATTTTGATAAGGTTCATAACAAGTACTCGAGGGTTACTGGTTTAAATGGTCGTGTGATAAAGTTTGTTTGTTTGTTATGAATTTCGCGAAAAGCTACACGAGTGCTATCTGCGCTAGTCTTCCCTAATTTAGCAGTGAAAGAGTAGAGGGAAGGCAGCTAGTCATCACCACCCATCGCCAACTCTTGGACTACTCTTTTTCCAACGAATAGTGGGATTGACAGTCACATTAGAACTCCCCCACGGCTGAAAGGGTGAGCATGTTTGGTGGGACGGGAATTCGAACCCGCGACCCGCAGATTGCAAGTCGAGCGCCCTAACCACTTTTGTGATAAAGAAACATGGAAAAGAAAATATTGTCTTATTAATACTGAACCGTTAAGGGAGAAGTGAAGAAGCAGAATATTTTCTCCAAGAAATAAATACGTTTACAATAAAGATAAACATCCACTCTTTCTGTCTAGATTAAAAATAGGTTCAAAATCTATGCCACATCGATGTAACGTATCTTCAAGTATTGCATCGGTAATTATTTAAATAAAGTATTAGATTCATTTTATATTGTATTACTCTATGTTACTTAAAGTTTTATTATTACTACAAACGTACGAGAGCTTATTAAAACATTTTAAGTAGTAAAAGTTATGATTTAGAGTTGGTTTAATTTACATCCCTAAAATCGAAAATGTACGTTCTATTCTCAAAATAGAAACAGTCAAGAAGAAGCGCCACGAATAATAAATGTATTACTTAATAATAAAGCAAAACAAACACAATGACAGTTACAACAGAAATATGATATAACTTGTAATGTATAATAAGTGAGCTAAAATATAGAAGACTACATCTTCTTCATCGTCATCAACATTTTCCCCCATAAATGTTTCTTTTTGTCCCGATTTGACAAGATATCAACTAATTTCTATGGAAGAATGCCACCATCACGATACTCCCACTTTCGTCAATTTTTCATTCTTGAATATCCGGATCGGGAATATTAGGGTATTAATATGGACATTTTTCCATATGAAGGTTGATAACTCAATACATGCATTCTTAAAGTGCATGGCAGTAAAAGATACAAGTTAATACCAACACAATCAGGGAAGAGATGAATTAATAGCAATGTTGTCAATAGTTTTACTTGCCTATTTTTATGTGGTTCGTACATTATTGTGGATTCTGAAACCAACAAATATGTTTGAAAAACCGATTGGGTTGATGTGGACCTCTATCGCTAATTCTAGGATCAAGTGAAAAGTCACGCATACAACTTTTTCTATAGTGTGAGCTCTAACAGATATGTGAGCTCTTGTTTTGTACAGAGATGTACTTCTAGTCCCGAGCTTTTGTCTCGCCAAATCGCACGGAAGTTTGTTTATATAGGTATATTTTAGTTTTCCATACGAACAGTACACAAACTGGTCCAATTCTTTCAAAAAAATGGTCTGATACAGAATCTGAAGTACCTATTTAAAAGAAAAACTGTCTTATACCTTTCGAATTTTTGACATGCTTAATTGTTTGATTTTTTCCCTTTTCTAACAAAGGCAGTTGTAGTGTTACAGCTGCATAACGTGTGTAATCCTAAAAAGCAGAATATAACTGCTGATTGTGTTTCTGGATAAGTGTTTTTTTGATATTCAATACTCTGTGGTTATTTTTAAAACCTGTATCAAAATACAAATCCTATGTAATTTCCTCCCCTAAATAGAGAAGTAATAGAAATACATCGGTATCTTGGGGTATATAAGGAAGGTAATTAGTCATTGTTATTTTTCTTGGACACTCATTCTTCGTTTACTAAGATACTCAACTTTTGCGAAATCCTGATAACATACATATAGTATCCATGTTGCACCATGATAGATTTCGTCTTGATAATATTTTTCGATTTTTGACAACTGTCTTATTTGCAAAACAAATTATATTTTTGTTACCTTAATTTCGGTAAATGGCTTTACTTCAATGCCTTATTTAAATGTTATATTATGTATGATATCTAATCGCTTTTGGTACGATCTACCGTTTAGAATTTTCTTGGTTTTCTTCAAACTAATGGGGTTTTCGTTAGATATATCTAATTTTCAATGCTTGATATCGTAACAGATGAAAGCGCGTGATAAGTAAAAAAAATCATATTTTGGTCAACTTCATCATTCTAATGAAGTTTTTTAAAACAATTTTATACATACAGATGAAATAAAATTAATAGGTAAATATCAATTACATGTGGAAGTATTAATCCTTCTTCTAATTTTTTACAGAATCTTAAATTTATCATTTTGGATGTGTTTTATTATAGAAAAGCCACATCGGGCTATTCGTTGTGTCCACCGATAGCGTTGTAAATTGAAGACTTATCGCTATCCCACAGGGGGGACTTATAATTTTGGCTTGGAAGTATTAATTAAAGATGTTATATACCGGTGTAATTTTGAAATCTCAAATTTCTAAATAATTTGAGATAAAATTTTTATAATACGAAACCAAACAAACACTATTCACTCTTTAAATCAGTTTAAGAGAAAAATTATTTAAAAATAATAGTAGGATTTTTATACATTTACGTATGGGTTAGGATTAGGATTTTACTATTTTACACACACCGGAAACAGTAAATTACATAAACAGGCTTAAGAACATTTTATAAAAACTCATCTTTATGATAAAACCAATTTTGAATTCATAGTACATGTTAAAAACTTACTGTTTCTGTTTTAAACAGTTGAAACAACAAACTTTTGAAATCACCATTATCTCCCTTTTTCGATGATTTTATAAGAAAAAAATCCACAATATTCAACCTTTTGGTACAATGATTTGCTGTTAGTTAATAGCTAAGTACAGAAAAGCTGATAGAAGAATATAAATTCAAATTTGAGGTCAAAGTTATAAAAAAAAACAATTAAAGATAATGATTGTTTACTCGATTTTTTATGGGATAAGTTTATCATTTAAGTATCTAGCACCACCTACTGGAAAGCCAATAAATTACAAACTTCAAACTTAGTTTAAACCTAGTTCTTTAGGTATTTATATTACACTTATCCACTTATCTAATGTATAATTAATCTTTTGACAATAAATCTTAACAATTTCAGTTTTCCAAAACGTTCTTTAAAATCCAATAGGCGATGTTAAAAAAATGACCTCTTAAAGCTGAAATAAAACAAATACGCACTTAAATATTTTTTACTTCTTTTCTATAAATGTTCAGTAAAAAAGTAGTGCCATAAAACCCCAATATGGGGGGTCACTTTCTGCCACATAGACCGACACGTCTACATATCGTGTACTATCGGTGGGGCTCACGCATTGCATATTATTGAGTATTTATGAGTTTTTACCTGCTACAACCCTCGGCGTAAAGAAATTATCAAAACAATCTATAACAGATAGGAAACTGTACCAATAATTGTTGGAATTAATAACAATGTTGTCAATAGTTTTATTTACATATTTTTATGTGGTTCGTACATTATTGTGGATTCTGAAACCAACAAATATGTTTAAAAAACCGATTGGGTTGATGTGGACCCCTATCTAATTCTAGGATTAAGTGAAAAGTCACGCATACTTTTTCTATAGTGTGAGCTCTAACAGATATGTAAGCTCTTGTTTTATACTGAGATGAGAACATGAGATTCTTACATTCGTATTTTAAATCTATGATGAGGAGATGATACTTTTAAGTATAATTTAGATGCCATACCATGTTCCTTTTTTAAAAATCCATGCAAAGTGAGCATATCAGTCTGTCGTTGTATCTTAGGTTTTTTGAGGGAGAAATAATGTTGAAATAAAGCGAGATTTAGATCAGTGACAAAAAGGGAAATAAGTTTATTTTTACGGTACCGAAGAGTCTAGTGGTAATGTAAAAATAAACACTAGAATACGTTTTAAGAATTTAGATAAGTGATGTTCTCGTCTTACTTATGCACGTGAAATAGTTCTCAAATATCAGAAGCATATTAGGCTGTCTGGCTTCATGCGTTTTTTTTTTCTTTTGAGTACTTTTATGAATCATACAGAAAATTGAACCATGAAGTTAACTATTAAAATCAGAAGCTTAATAAATTATACAGTAAAAGGTATTGAATAAAACACCTACATTTGAAAGTTTTCTATAATATTAAGAATTGTTAACACTAAGGCTTGTTTACTTTCATTAACCTTCTTCCTATCGATATGCTACTCTTGTGTAAATCTATCTTGGAAATGGAATTTAACTAAGATGAGGTTCTTATTTTTTATGATATTACCCTATCTCCCTTAAGTTTCCAACAGGGTTATATTCTTGTAATTCAAAGTGATACCCATAATAAGACGGGCATTCAGTTATATCATTTTGATGACAAAAAAGTGATATAGGTAGAACATTCTATTGGATTATATGCTTAGTTTAATGCTCACATAATATACTACTTATGTGATTTTCAACAACCATTTGCCTCAATCAGTGGTTCATTGGCTAGTCATGCAGGAGTAATTTATAGATGTTTCATGAATAAACAGAAACCGTATAACCAGTTCTACTTTTCACTGACTTATGATTAATGACTTAACACTTTAGACTTCCGCCTTTTTCCTAAAAATACTATCGTTTGAGATTCCTTAATTTCATACTCTAAACAGATCATTAACTTTCATTTTAAAAACGTCATTGAATTTTTTAACTTAGTTGTATGGTTGGAAAGGATTAGATGGGGGGAAATATTGCCTGTTGCAATAATAAAAAAAACATATATTACGATTTTAAGAGTCCAAATTAAGCTTGTAGAGAAATTACCATTCAAGATATTCAAGTTTTAGATTTTAAGTCAACTTTAAGTGTGATTTCTTTCCAATGAATAGTTGTTTAGTTTCTCCTCAACTGTAACATATAACTATAATGTCTGTTGTTGTTTGTTGTCATGATAAATTTTTGAAACGTTTTGTGGACTTAGTGTGAAAATATCTTCCTTCCTTGTTTCATCCTGAACTCCCATTTATGCGTTAGAGAAAGCATATCAACCTTATGTTTTTTGTATATATTTGATATCCTTCCAGAGATCACAGCTTACGAGAGATGTGAGGGCTACAGAATATCACTTATAACTTCACTTTGTTGTAATAGTGGTAATTGTATAACTTGCTATAATACAAAATTAAAATATTTTCTGCATAAGTATGTGTTGGTATAAGTTTGTAATATACATTTGACATAAAATTTTATTAAACAAGTATAATAAAATATATCAAATTTTATAAAGACAACTAGGGATCGATATATACGTAACTTAGCTAACTATAGTAATCTAGAAAATTTTAATGCTAAAAAACGTATTGAAACGAGAAACTTAAAACTACAAAAACTGAATTAGTTATAATTTGAAAAATCTTATCCTTACCTTGGTAAATCATTGTAATTATGTTAGTCTGAACCAAAGTATGGAATTTGTTAATGTTTTTATAGTTTGAATTTCTTGTTTCAATAGTTTTTTGTGGCATTAAAACTTTCTAGATTATTATAGCTAGCTCGTTTTCGTATACATCGATCTCGACTTGTCTTTATAGAATAGAAAAAAAAATTTTACTTGTTTGCTTCCTTTTTATTAGTTATATTTTTGTGCGCCAGCAACACCAAGCGTAGTGCGCGCTTATACCCGATTCGATTTTATTACTCATCAGGACAGACCCTAAAACCTAATATTTGACCAAAGAAGCACATCACTTGTTATATATGTATATAATTATATATATGTATCCTTTTCGCTACAAGAAAGAAATCATTGAGACCCCAGACGGAGGAGTGCTGTGAAAGAATTAAAGCGACAAGGTTCGTATTATTTTTTCTGTACGCTTGTCTGGAAATGTCACTTACTTGCTTACTTAGATGAAAATTCGTTGACACCATTTTTTTTTATTTTTGAGTTATCATGTAATAAAATAGAAACAGAAGAAAGAAGATCAAGAAATTCAAACTTTTTGCCATTGTGTTTACAGATATTCCCAGTATTTGTGACTCAGTCATTAGATATATATATATTTTTTTTTATAAAAGGAAACACTGTTTGGTATTGTAAAGTTCTGGTGAACTATTGAGGATATATTTAAAATAACATTTCAACGAATAATCCGAGCCATCCCTACATAGACACTGTTACCGCCTGCCTGATTCAAGCAGTGGCTGCTTCTAAAAAGAGTGGTAATGAATGACTTGAGATTATTTAAACCTGATACCAACTTCTTAAAGAGCGTATTTAATTTTTACTAACATTTTGGTGGCTAAGCAACTCATCATAATCGGGATTAGTAATAACATTTTTATTCCCTCAAACTTTTGTTCAGTACAACAGTACCTTACTTAAAGAACAATAATGTGATCTTTCATAACGTAAAAAAACTAAGATATTACTACGCGAAAAAAATTAGGTGCAATTGCTTATTTTCTGCCATCTATACACTCCGTTGCTGGAATCTTTCTAATAAAAGTGGTTAGAGTACATATTCAATTTTTGTTTTGTTTGTTTGTTTGTTTTGAATTTCGCGCAAAGTTACACGAGGGCTATCTGCGCTAGCCGTCCCTAATTTAGTAGTGTAAGACTAGAGGGACCCCCCCGTCAACTCTTGGGCTATTCTTTTACAACGAATAATGGAATTGACCGTCACATTACAACGCCTCCACGGCTGAAAGGGCGAGCATGTTTGGTGGGACGGAGATTCGAACCCGCGACCCTCAGATTGCGAGTCGAGTGCCCTAACCACCTGGCCATGCCGGGCCTCGATTTTCGTACACATAACCTAGCAACAAGATCAACAATAGGAGCGACATCTAGTCCTATTAAAAATTTATATTAATACTAAAACTTCTTTAGTGTTAAGGTTAAAGTTTGATCTTTTTCTTTGTAAAATGATAAAAAAAAGGAAAATAATTCAATATTTATAACCACATACAAACATATGCGTATGTGCAATCATATAATACATATATATATATATATATATATATAT
>NW_013665755.1:732084-734506 GCF_000517525.1 Limulus polyphemus
CGATTGTATATGAAGAGAGTGGCCCAAAAGTTGGCGGTGGGTGGTGATGACTAGCTGTCTTTCCTCTAGTCTTATACTGATAAATTAGGGACAGCTAGCGCAGATAGCCCTCATGTGACTTTGCGCGAAATTCGAAAACAACCAACTAGTTGCCTTTCCTTTAGTACATCATTTCAAAATGAGGAACTTTTGGTGGAGATGGCTCTTATGTAGTTTTGTGCGAAATTCACTAAAGAAACTCTAATGATATTGAAATTGTATATACTTTTTATAAGTTAAAAATGGTCTACGTAACAACAAAACGTGGAACTGAATTAATGTGAATAAAATTTGTGTTAATGTCCCATTTTTTTAATCAACTCACTTCTGTTGTTGATCCTTGTTGTCATATAAAGTTTTCGAACTTAAATTACCAAATATGTTCTCTAGCTTCTTGTAGCATTGTTCTAAATTAGGGACGGCTAGCGCACATAGTTTTCGTGTAGCTTTGCACGAAATTCAAAACAAAACAAACGTATAATGTACTAGAGATTTTTTGGTATTTTAAAACAATATTTACATAAAATGAATCTCAAATCGTATCTAATTATGTTTTTCTTTGCTCCGTGTTGTTAATGTTTTTTTAAATATATTTTGTAATAGTGTTATACTCTGTGGATGAATTTGATGGAAATGATGATTTTATACCTCTTAATTACATTCAGAGGCACCAACAACACTTGAGTGATGGCGTTATTACAGCCAAAATTAACATAAGTTAACTTTAAACGGATGTTCTATTTATTATAGAAGTAAGATAAATCAACCAGTTTAAATTTGTTGTAAGTAAAAAAAAAGAACAATGATAAGATTATGATTCAAATATAAATCATTGTTATTGCAAAAAAGTGAGTTGTAACCTAATAAGAATTGTGAACAGTCGCATGATTAAATTTTAAGTAGAAAACGAGCACTCCAGAAAGGCTAACGTAGATAAATTATATCTAAATCTTCAAATATTGGAATCCAGAATCAAAAAATTGGTTTAAAAAATATTCAACTAAAATTGTGTGATTTTTATTTTATTTCTCGTGATAATCTGAGTTTAATGTTATATTTATAGGGTTATCCACTCATCAATTGATGTTATAAGAATTACCACCCCCCAAGGTTTGCTATTTCAGAAGTTTCAGTAGAAGTACGTCTTGCTTCACTTACATAAACGACAGTGAAGTTTGTAGAGGTTAATTAATTGTCTATTTCATATTTATGGGGTAAGCGATTCTAAACATGGACATGTGTATATATATAGTGTGAAAATCTTTTTCTCAGGTTTGAAAATCCTTTAAACGTATGGAACTGCTGAACTGTTTTGCAGGAAAGCTCAATTGAGGACAGTTGGATTTTAAAACAAGTTTTCTGTTGGTTTTATCAAATAATAAATCCTTAATAATTATATTTATTAATGTTTTTACTTGCTTTGGATGAGCTTTTTCTTTAAGGATAAGTATCGCGGGATGTCTAAAGGCTGTTTAAAAATAAAACTTAAACTTAAAAATCTGAGTAATGTACGATTTATCTAATGGTCACATTATAAGTATTTTTAATTTTTATTTATTTATCTTTTACTTTTCTCGTACTAGCTTCATACTATTTTTCAAATTTGCGAAAGCTACATTAATTCCATTATTCTAAAGACTTTTGCACAGATACTACCACCAGGTGGCTCAATGGTAAGTCAGAGGGCTTATAACTATATAACTTGAGTTTCAATACTAGCGGTGGGAAGAGCACAAATAGTCCATTGTGTAGCTTCCTGCTTAACAGCAAACAGAAAAGCGTACATATTTGATTAACAAACATTTGCAGAACTAAAATATATTTAGTAAAATTAATTTTAATTATAATTCAATTATTTGATCGTTTGGAATTATAAATTTCAACCTAAGCAGCATTTTTGACGACCAGGTCAGATCCCACAGATTTCAGGTATAGCCATCCATAATTTTAAATAACTGATCAGGGAGAAAACAGCATGCTAACAGCATCAGCCTCAAAAGGGCTTTGTCCGGATATATGAACAAAATAATAGGATTGACTGCCACTTCTGTAACGGTTTCATTTGGATTGTTCGACCACAGTTTGACTCATAAACCATTCGGCTTCGCCTGGTTCTTCTTGACTCCTGTCTAATACGTAAAAGAATTTCGTAATAGAGTGTATTAGTTTTAAAACTACTTTATGTATTTTAAAGCAAAAACTTTAAATAACACGTTGTTTTAATCGTTCTCTAAAATATTTTTTATTTTACATTTTGTATGCCAAATACATATAATGGTTGGAGACGGCTTGAATGGGTAATGAAGAAAAACTTTAATATAAGTTTAACATAACAGCAAATGTACAACGTTTCGACAATGATTTGTCATCATCACCTGGTCGA
>NW_013665755.1:734618-754068 GCF_000517525.1 Limulus polyphemus
TCGACCAGGTGATGATGACAAATCATTGTCGAAACGTTGTACATTTGCTGTTATGTTAAACTTATATTAAAGTTTTTCTTCATTGCCCATTCAAACCGTCTCCAACCATTATTAGTCTCAAAGTGGGTTCCTCGTCATCGAAAATGCCAAATACATGTTTATGTGACTTCTTAATTATTCAAATTCCTTTAATAACATTTTATTAATTTGAAAGGTGAAGTATTGTGGTTTTATAGCTATAAATAAACAAGAAAGAAACACTTAGATGGTTTAAATTAATAGCAAGAGAGTACCAACGAGCTTGGTTATTAACAAAATTTATTTTTTCATCACCATAAAAATCTTCCTTCATGTAATGACCAGATGTGCCCTATGATAAAAAGATATTATTCTTATCAATAGTATTGTGTTATCACAATGATCTGAACTCTCAGCTTTTATAAATTTACATTTATTGTAATAGGTGCATTTCATTTCTGTTTAAAACTAAGTCGTGTTAAGGTATTCTCTTTAAATTAGGTGAGAAAATGTTCCAAGGTTCTATAAATGATTATGTTTGAAGTTGTTCGTTGTACCTTTGACAGGTTGTAACTCAACAAAGTGAATTATTCAGTGCGGTTGATACTAGATATGACAGTTGTTCGATTACCAAGATAAATTACACTAGTTTAAGAAGACTTAACTCGCAAATTCAAATAGTTGTCCATTTGATTGATTTGTTTCAACGTTTGGCTATAATAAGTACGGATCATATGTTATCTTATATAAAGATGTATACTTAAGCCATATTCACCCATCTCAAATGATGTTATTTTTTGCGTTAACCATTGAAAATAAAAGTTCTTGAAGTATGTTAATATGATATATTATGTAGTTAATTAAATTAGAAACATTAAGTTAAAACATAAACCTTTGAATCGGTACAATTTACATGACAGAAACAAACAGGATATCAATATGCCTGAGACGCATATGCTTCAGTAATGTAAACTTAATTTTTCGTTGACTAATAATTAAAACATAACAGAATTAAATTAAAAAGCAAATTAAATACTCAATAATTTTATATTCTATGGTTTTTCAGTCTGTAGTTTATATTATGGTGATCATTCACTGATTAGAAGCCTAACGAAGTTAATACTTCATTTTAGGATATATCTACGTTGCATTTAATTCATAGTAGACAGAATAATTTCCATTTCTTTAGGTAGGTTATTAGTTATAAACACAAGATTTATTATCTTAGGAAACATACCGTTAATTATAACTGATTAGGCCAAACAAACCTTCGTTTATACCACTATGTTGAATAATAAATTGGAAGGAGAGTTTTATTTTCATTTCTTCAAAAAGTGAAATATTGAACAAGGGGGATGTTACTTGCCAATGCTGTTTGCTCTGCAGATGTTTTAACGTACCAAGTTCGATATTTAACATAACATAACATTTTGGGACAACATGGGACCTATCGGTCCATCTCGGCTGTCCAATCCTCTAAACTAAAATGATTAAAAAAATAACATAACATAATTTTAAACCCAGCCTTTTTATTCATATACTTATCAAGCTTTTTCTTAAAATCACTTAAATTTACTGCTTCTACGACATCTGAAGGCACTCCATTCCAAAGGCCAACCACCCTGTTAGAAAAATAAAACTGTCTTAGCTGAAGATGACTCCTATCTTGCCAAAATTTATATTTGTGCCCCCTAGTTTTACTATTCTCATTGTTAAATATAATAAAGATGATACATCAACATTATCAATTCCCTTTACAATCTTAAACACCTCAATCAGATCCCCCTAACTCTTCTTTTATCAGGAGAAAACAACTTGAGAGATTTCAGTACTCTCGTTGTATGACAAACCCTCCATCCCAGGCACCATTCTAGTAACCCTTATCTGAACCCTTTCCAACAATTCAATGTCCTTCCTAAGGAGAGGAGCCCAAGACTGAACACAATATTCCAAATGTGGCCTAACCAGTGACCTGTACATTGAAAGTATAACCTCTTTAGACTTGTATTCAGTATTTCTATATATATAACCTAAAATTTTATTTGCCTTACCACTAGCAACAGCACACTACTTGGATGGCTTTAGAAACTGATCGACTATTACACCAATATCCATTTCCTTCATAACAATATTCCCATCCAAATTATACTTATAATTCAAATTATGGTAACCCACATACATTATCTTGCATTTATTATAATTAAAACCCATCTGCCATTTATTTGCCCAATTCAATAAATGATCTAAATCCTTTTGTAAATCAGCAGCATCCTCTTCACAGTTAGCAACACCTAAGACCGTAATATCATCTGTGAATTTAAGTAATTCATTGACTATCTCTTCATCTATGTTATTGACGTAAATCAAAAAGATCAAAGGTCCTAAGACTGAGCCCTGAGGTACCCCACTTGTGACATTAATCCAATTTGACTGAACTCCATTTGTAACAACCCTCTGCTTTCTTCCATCCAGCCACTCTACTACCCAATTTGCTAATTTATGCCCCACACCTATAGAACTAATTCTTTTACAAGCCTTTTATGTGGCACCCTGTCAAATGCTTTCTGAAAATCCAGATACACCAAATATACACCCTTACCCTTCTCTACATAAGCAGTAACCTTTTCAAAGAATGTAAAAGATTTGTAAGGCAAGATTTTCCCTTAGTGAAACCACGTTGACTATAAAATAAATTCTAAACATTGTAAAATGACTTTGAAAAGCATCTTTTAACAGACTTTCCAATTTTTTTCCCACAACTGATGTAAAAATAATGGGTCTATAATTACTGGGACAATTTTCATCACCTCCTTTCAAGCCTCCCAGAAGCACAGCGATATGTCTGCGGACTTACAACGCTAGAAACCGGGTTTCGAATACCCGTGGTGAGCAGAGCACAGATAACCCATTGTGTAGCTTTGTGCTTAACTTAAAATAACTAAACCAATCTCCTTTTAAAAGAGGAGCTACATTAGCTAACTTCCAATCCTCTGGTGCCTGTCCACTATTCAAGGACTGACAAAAAATAGTAACAAGTGGCTCACATATACAACCTTTAACTTCCTTCAAAACCCTTGGGGAAATATTATCTGGCCCAAGAGTCATATCATTTTTTTAAACTTCCAATTTTTCTTAACCAGCTCAAAATTAATGCAGTCATCTTGTTTGATCAAATTTCCATTCATCAAATTATCAAGATGTGGAATACTGCTAAAATCTTCATTAGTAAAAACTGAAAAAAAAGTAATCTTTAATAACCCAGCCATCTCATAATCATCAGATACTAGCCTTCCTTTACCATCTCTCAAGAGTCCTATGCCTATCCTAACATTTGTTTCCCCTTATTGTATTTAAAGAAATACTTATTGTTAATTTTAACATTTTCAGTCAGCTTTTTTCTCATACATCCTTTTTGATGTCCTAATTTCCTGTTTCACCAAATTTCTTCATCTCCAATAACCTTACAAGTCTCGTGTCATACCGGTCAATTTAAATTACTTAAATTTATTATGCTTTTCTTTAATTTTATCTTTTAAACTCTTTGTGAGCCAACCTGTTTTTTACTTGTAATTACCCTTTTCTTTCTATTAAGAATATGTTTACATTGAATATTTAAAATTTATCTTTAAAAATTTTACACATCTGATCAGTGTTTCCAAATAACTCAGCTGCCCAATTAACAACAGATAACTCTTGTGTTATCTGTTCAAAATTTGCTTTTTTAAAATTTGTAACCAAAATATCATTATTCCTTATCTCAATATGCAGCAAAACATTGAACTTAATAAAGCAATAATCACTGCACCTAAATGTTCCCCAATTTCCACCCTCTCAATCATTTCTACAGTTGAAGTTAATAGTAAGTCTAAAATAGCGCTGTTTCTAGTTGGTTCCTTGACTAAGTGGTGAAGAAAGCCATCCTGAACAGGTTCCAGAATTTCCCAATCTATATGCCTGAAATTAAAATCACCCATAATTATGACGTCATTAACAGCTGAAATCTTAATCTCATTGTATAGTTTCTCACTAATTTCACCAGTGTCATTTGGTGGTCTGTAACAAATTCCCACTAAAAGCCTTCTCCTTTTATATCCACTAATAGAAACCCAAATGGATTCAATCTCTTTGCTATTATCTTCAACTTTAACAGGATGTAACTCACATTTTACATATAAAGCTACTCCACCTCCCCTCTTTAATACTCTATCCCTATTAAATATCCTGTAACCCTGTATTTCAAAAAGAATTCTGCCATCAAATTTATTTATGTTTAACCATGTTTCAATTGTTATCATTATGTCAAAATCCTCCATTCCTACCAGTGCTCTAAAGTCATCTATTTTATTTCTTATACTTTTAGCATTGCGATAGTAACAATTAAGCCTATCTTTATTACTACTTCTATACTCATTTCCTATGCTAAAGTTTTCTATGCTTCTTATTCTTTTTGCATTCAGTTTTTCCTGGCCCTCACCACTGTCTAGTCCTAGTTTGAAACTTCTCTTACAGCTGAGTTAATAGCCTTAGTAAAGAAGCCTACTCTATTTAAATTAAACCATCCCGTCAAAAAAGCTCCCTTCTCCCACAAGTCCAACCAGTCAATATGCTCATCCTTACATACTAACCTAAGCCTAAAATTTAGCCTAATGACCTACTTATAACTTTATCCCCACAGTTAAGTCTGGGCAGTATCCTTGACAAAATTAAGTTATGGCCGTTTTTTTAAGTGCCTTTATCAACTCATTATATTAATTAATTAGCTCCTCTGACCTAGCTTTCCCTACATCATTAGCTCCTACATGCACTACAAAAAATGCGTCTCTGCTAGCCCCTTTGTTATATCTCTTGCTCTGTCAGTTATGTCCTTCACCTGTTCCCCTGGGTAGCATAATCTCATTATTTTCTCCCTATTTCCCCACAGACTATTCTATCCACATGCCTTATCAAGGTATCACCTATAACTATAATCTCCTTATCATCCACATCCTTCTCTGACCCTTTTGTTTTCCTTCCCTCTAATAGTTCCCCATCTGCGGAAGCCAAGGGCTGAAATTTGTTGAAGAATGAAGAAATGAGATAGGAATATTGAGACATACTAATCGAACTGTAAAAGTTGCATGGGGTGATGGTTAGGATGCTCGATTCCCCCTCTCCAGCTCGCGGGCTCGAATCTCCGTCACATCGAACATGCTTGTCAATTCAGACGTGGGGCCGTTATAATGTGACAGTCAATCCCACTATTCGTTGGAAAAAAGAGTAGCCAAGAGTTGGTGTTGATTAGCTGTCTTACTATTAGTCTGTCATTGCTAAATTAGGTACGTCTAGTGCGAATAGCCCTCGTGTAGTTTTGCGCTAAATTCAAAACAAAATATTTTATTTATTTATTTTTTGAAATTCTAATTTCAAGTGGTTTAGATATCGAAAACTTAAGATCACTGTATAGTCCCATGTATTTACAATTTGTCTGAAAATTTGAAAACTGAGACTGGGCGATCCGTGACTCTGCTTGAGGACAGATGATTGTTCCGGATATTCGCGCAAAGTTACACAAGTGCTTTCTATGCTAGCTGTCTCTAATTTTCAATTGATAGTCTTGAGGAAAGGCAGCCAGTCGATAGCACCGACTGCCAACTTTTGGACTACTCTAATCGAATAGCGGGATTCGTCCGTTACTCGTATAACACTTTAAAGTCCATCGTGCGATTTTTTAATATTTTTTTGCGGTAACAGAGCAGCAATCAGGCATGTCACACCCAGACCCAGGAAAGACGCTTCTTTTTCTCTTTTTTATATTCCACCAACTTACTGGAAATATAAAGTCAACTACACATGCCGTAAAAAAAATCAAACTGACGAAAAAACCAGTTTGCTTCGAATTATACTGACAAGTGAAGTAAAAATAAATAAAAAATAAGCCTGAGAAAAGTATATAAATGACAACATAAAAGTACAGTAGTAATAAAAAAGACTTGCATATATAATCAACCATAAAATTGTTTCTGTAATTTAATAATAGAAATAAAGAAAAAAATGCAACTTATATACTATTGTTGCTGTTTACGAGGTACATAACCCTGTATTCCTGGACCACGCTTTTATGTTTTGTAGAAATAAAAAATTATGATACATTATGGTTCAAAAAATATTCTTTATAATCAAAATAGATTCTATCTTTTAGATTCGTCTTATATAAATTTTACTAATAAAGATGATAGTTAATTTAATTCCTCTAGTCGAATAAATCACAGATTTAGTGAGTTTATCATACAAGTTGGGTAGGTTATGCTAAGACGATTTTGGAGCCTCACCATGTCGTTACATTCAAAGTCATCAGATCCTCTCATGCTATAACTGACGATGTGCATCTTGACCATGTTCCTGCAGCATACATTCCTTTGCAAAAGGCTTCGTCGTGAGGCTGTCATCTCTAACTCGCTCCATTCTTCTCTGCGAGCTTTTCATATTCCATTTAATATACGATGACAGTGATTCCTTAGCATCCATCCCAAAAGTCCGATCAAACAGAAATCCAAACACTTTGCGATCGGCGACTTGACTGGTATGATGCTGTGTGGAATAGCACTGTTTCATTCTCCAACTGCTTGAGATATTACATGGTTGAACTTGAAGTATGAATGGATGCCTTATTTTGATTAACCCATGTTTCTAGACGGAGACCCATCTTGATTATAATGCGTACTGTTGCCTGGAGCACATGGACGGCTGTTATCATTGGCATTTGTAAACGTGGATTCCCATAGGATACAATATGTCACACTTTTCTTATCACACCTAGGGTATGACTTGTTAGTGGTCTCTTTCTGGATGGTCCTAGTGTTCCAAGTTGATTCTTATTTCTTTGTTTTCAAATGCCATTAAGTACGAAAGATATCCCCGTCTTGGAATTTCTTAATCCTCGATCTGAATACACTTGATGATCTAAGTGTATAAATATGTTGCTTCTGAAAGGGTTGTTGCATACACTTCCCAAACGTTATCAATTTTTGGTGGTATCATACTACCTACGAAATTTCAAACACTGTCAACATGTAGTTTTGATACATGCCACTCTACTGCGACTTTAGATCGGCTGTGATTATCATGTGACTTGCTGATTTAAAACAAAAATATTTCTTTTTTTGTAATATTTAAATAGGGCAGGATTCCATCCAAGGCACCGTTTACATTTTGCACGATCAAATAAAGATCAGTTTATAAGCAAGCATAACCAAGAAGAAATAAAAGTTCCACAATTCCTGAGTATCTTAGTACTAAAAACAGCAATTGCACAATCGTTTTCTTATGACATGCACAGAAGGAATTAAATCAATTGGATATCAATCTACATGAATTACCCTAACACCTTTTCCAGTGTTATGTCAAGTACAATAACTTAACTTACTTAAACTCAACAAAAAAACTAAAAGTTAGAATTGTCAACTTAACGGCACCTTATGTATGGACTAAGCGGCAAGTTCAGAGATCCCCTTAGATATAAGTACAACCTTGCTTAATGTTCAACTATTGACCAGAGAAAGAGCAGTCAGTCAGCGGCATCTGTCGCCAGAATGACATTTTCAAGCTGTTTGAACTGAATGATGGGATTGATTGTCACTTTTATAACGTGCCAATATCTGAAAGTGCAGAGAGTATTTATAGGCTTCACGTCTTGAACATTGAACCATTCATCTGCAGCCTGACACGCTGACCACTAGGTCATGCCTGGCTCAACAAGAAAAAAATATATATGTAGCAATATTTGTAACACTTACATAATAAACTTGTATCCACCAATCAAAAGTATTGTCAAATTCCACATTACGTAACAATTAAATTAAAAGTTAATGTTCTATCCATTAAACTTCTTTAACTGAACCAACTCGAGCATCATATTCCATCATGTGTATCTTATCTCAAAGATTATTCAAGATAAAATTAGCAAGTACAGACACTTCTTTAATAACTAGGAACGCGAATAGTTTGCCAATTAGAAACTATTAACCTCATAACTTAAATAAATGAATAGCCAACATTTTTGACAATGGTTTATAACATTAATTCAACACGGCAAGACACGACCATTAGATACGCGACGCCGTTCCATCTTTTTAGGGATAGGTGTAATAATGATAGTACAGTAAGATAATTAAATAAAACAAAAAATTTCATTTAACTAGAAGATACATTCGTGCAGAAAAAAAAAAGCCAAGAAATAATGAAAAAAAATCAACATTAAAAGCCGTAAACAATAGAATCTTTATTCTCAAATAAAAGCGATAGTTTGTTTGTTTATAATGAAGCACAAAGCTACACAAAGGGCTCTCTGTGCTCTGCCCACCACGGTATCGAAACCCGGATTCTAGCGTTGTAAGTCCGGAGACATACCGCTGTGCCACTAGGGGGCGAAAGCGATAGAGTTTCATATAAGTAATATTTATCATTTAAAAAAATGAAAAAGAGTCGTAAATGTATAAACAGTATTTAATTAATTCCATGTGAGCAATATCTTCCAAACTACGAATATTAGAATAATATTCGTATTAAACCTCACCTATAGTCATGGGTATCTGCAGGGGGGGGGGCAAGAGGGGGCCATTGCCCCACCCTGGAAAATGATAAACATAATTCTTTCTTTATTCATTCAGCATATGTATATTAATATTTTATTCAATTCACAATTTCACACTACTCTGCCACTCCCCCTGGAAAACTTTGCCTCTCCATGAAATAATTTCTGCGAACGCCCATTACCTATAGTTTTAGTACCCGTAAATAAGTTTCCACCAGCAGAGAGAAAAACTCACAACAATACGGAAAAGATAGTAAGTGAAGCGATCTCTTTTCTTAAACCATTTGAAATGTGAACCCCTTTATATTTTTCAAAATGTAATTGTCAAATTAATTTTCCTTAACATATAATATCTGTCCAGACGTTAAAGGATATGAAGATATTAAGTGATACATCCTAGCAATATTGACATATCTAGTTGGACTCCCACAGCCTAGTGACTAGGGCACTCGACTCGCAATCTGAGGGATGCGGGATCGAATCCCGTCACCGATCATGCACGCCCTTTCAGTCGTGGACGTGTTATTTTGTGCCAGTGAAACCCACTCATCGTTGGTAAAGAGTAGCCTAAGAGTAGGCGGTGGGTGGTGTTGACTAGCTGCCTTCCCTCTAGTGACTGACTAAATTATGGAAGGCTAGCACAGATAAAACTTCATTGACTTTGCACGAAATTAAACAAAACAAACAAACAACATATTTAGAAGTACGATAGTTCTTTCGGATTCTGTTTTGTCCACCTGTTGGCTCATGTGCAGTAACTCTAAAAATAGGATTTCGATACCTGCGGTAGGCAGAGCACAGATAGCCTATTGTGTAGTTTTGCTGCCCTTAACAACAACCAAGTAAACAAAACTTCTGTTTCTTCTTTGTTGAAGAAGCAAAACATGTAACAAACGGAGGAAAACCGAGAGGAATCTTTTTTAAAAATTAATTTTAAAGGAATACACCATATTAAAACGTGATATATTAAGAGAAATACAAATTCAGAAAGTGGTAAAATATATTACTCTTTCTATCGTTTGTATTCTAGTTCTCTTCCAGTGCCAAATTCAAAATGCTTAATTGGGCTAACGAAGTGCGTTCAGGTTTTAATCCTCATAAACATAAAGTTCGTGTATTTTAGAAAACATTTTTAGTAAGCAAACAACATAAGTCTGGCCATTTTGTATGAAAAATATTTATCATTTTAAAGATAAAAAAAGATTGCGTTGTGCCTAAAAGGATTCGTATATGAACAAAAATTATTAGTTTTCGTGCAAATATATCTAGAGGCACGATAATGAGTGAATTACTGAAAGAAAGACTGGAGTAATACAGTATACACAAGGACAGACTTTTGGACAAATCTGGAGTATTGATACAACTCTTCCCAATGCTTAAATATCTTTATTGTTGTGTTTCTCAACATGTCTATACACTTTTCCATCACATTAATAGTAACAACGTCATATCTATTTTAGATTAAGAGAAATGAACCGCCAATAAGTGGTACAGTTATTGTTCTTTTAATTCTTCTTCTTTTCCTTGTTGTGGAAGAAAATATAATATTAATCAGGTGAAGATGTCAAAGAACAAACTTTGCACAGATAGATATTAATTTGAACTAAGGAATGCAGCTAGTTTGACACATGTATAATGTACAATAATTAAAAACTTCTTTCATACTATTTTATGGTTAATACAACCCACAACCATTAGTGAGATGAATAACAGTGGATGGAAAAGCTAAAGTTAAAGGGTGGTCTGGTGGTCAAAGACTACTTTGTTAGGTCATCTGACTGAGTGGGCTCATGCCTTACTTTATCTTGGATTTCGATTTTTGATTTTAGACACATGAGATATATTAATAGAAAACATTTTAAAACTTGTGTGTGTATACGGTGGGAGAGTAAAAATAATAATACATTTCTATTAAGTTCAAGTTTTGAGTAGTTTAAAATTGTAATCGAAACGAAAAGTATTGATATCTTACAAAACGTTTTACATATACAAAAATATCCAAGTTAGATTACAAGGGTCAGCCATATATATATAACAAAGATATGTAAATTAGCAAAACCAGTAAAGATTTAATGCGATAGTGGGTAAGTTAACTGGGAAACATTAGGTGAAAGTTCTCATAATTTAGTGTTGTAGTTCCAAACTTAGATCGTTTAATGGCTGGTTGGCGAGATATTTGGCTATTACGCTTGACGGAACTCAACATTTTGTTTATAGTGAGTAAACTTTAATGATAACTAATGGAAAGTAATTTATATTACCCTACATTCACTTAAACATATGCGATATTTTTGTTGTCCTTTTTTGGGACTTTTATGTTCAGGAATTGAATGAAAATACGGAATTTCTTTATTTTGTGACATACTTTCATGTTAAAAAATCCTCAGTGTATATTCACGATGAAAAAGTTATAGATGCTACTGTTCGGGTTTCTTTCTTGGAACTAGCGATGCATGATCCTGATTGCAGACATGTTTGCCGATTTGAAACCAAAATGAAAGTGACTGGAAGCTCTGCATCCGTTCTCTGTGTGTTTCATAATTTGATCTTGTGTTGAAAAAGTATACGTTACGGCTTATAATACTTGGTATAATTTAGATGCAATTTTCCTCAATTAATTTTGTATTTAAACCCACGATAATACTGTAAAGATGTTCTGGATGTGCTTCAGGTTTTTTTAAAAGACATTTTATATTATGTTGATTTTGTTTTATTGAGACGTTTTTTTTTCATTGATATCATTCAATCATACTTTTTAGGAGTATGTTGATACATTTCTCTTTCCATATTAATTTATTTTCCTTTTATATTTGTAAATATAAATGATTTATGTGTAAAGTTTGCTCATATTTGTGTGTATGTTGCTTTTCTTTAATTCTTGAACTATTTTCTACTTTAATTGTAAACAACACTACATTTTCACAAGGCTTAGTTTTTGTGTTCAGGGTTTGGGTGATGTTTCAGTGTTGTATAAATATTCTCGGTGCCTGTTGCAATGTTCTCCTAATTGTTATAGCTCGTCACTTCATAATACTATTGAAAAGGCTATTCATGCCAGTTCTTTTCTTCAGTTTTGTATTCTAGATTAAAAACAGGCGTTGGATTTATTCTGAAGAAAATGTTGATACCCTTTCACCATCTTCTATTCTTCAGTTGGAACCACTCTTCTATTTTCTGGTATACTTTAGGGAATGTTTGTGTCCTTCTATTTTCTGGTATACTTTAGGGAATGTTTGTGTCCTTTTATTTTCTGGTATACTTTAGAAAATGTTTGTGTCCTTCTATTTTCTGGTATACTTTAGAAAATGTTTGTGTCCTTCTATTTTCTGGTATACTTTAGAAAATGTTTGTGTCCTTCTATTTTCTGGTATCCTTTAGGGAATGTTTGTGTCCTTCTATTTTCTGGTATACTTTAGGGAATGTTTGTGTCCTTCTATTTTCTGGTATACTTTAGGGAATGTTTGTGTCCTTCTATTTTCTGGTATACTTTAGGGAATGTTTGTGTCCTTCTATTTTCTGGTATACTTTAGGGAATGTTTGTGTCCTTCTATTTTGTGGTATACTTTAGAAAATGTTTGTGTCCTTCTATTTTCTGGTATACTTTATGGAATGTTTGTGTCCTTCTATTTTCTGGTATACTTTAGGGAATATTTGTGTCCTTTTATTTTCTGGTATACTTTAGAAAATGTTTGTGTCCTTCTATTTTCTGGTATACTTTAGGGAATGTTTATGTGTTTTTATTTTCTGGTATACTTTAGGGAATGTTTGTGTCCTTCTATTTTCTGGTATACTTTAGAAAATGTTTGTGTCCTTCTATTTTCTGGTATACTTTAGGGAATATTTGTGTCCTTTTATTTTCTGGTATACTTTAGGGAATGTTTGTGTCCTTCTATTTTCTGGTATACTTTAGGGAATATTTTTGTCCTTCTATTTTCTGGTATACTTTAGAGAATGTTTGTGTCCTTCAATTTTTTGGTATACTTTAGGGAATGTTTGTGTCCTTCTATTTTCTGATATACTTTAGGGAATGTTTTTGTCCTTCTATTTTCCATTCATTTCTCCCCGTCACATCAAACATGCTCGCCCTTTCAGCCGTGGGGGCGTTATAAAGTTACGGCCAATCCCACTATTCGTTGGTAAAAGAGGAGCTGCGAAATTAGGGACGGCTAGCGTAGATAGCTCTCGTGTAGCTTTGCGCGAAATTCAAAAACAAACAAACAAATTATCCATTTCTCCTAATGTTTTGAAGCTTGGTGCCATTCCCTCAGAGAAAAGCGCCAAGCAAGGTTGTATTCTTCTTTATCATCCTTGCATCATTTAGACATGTCTTCCGTACCCCCAAATCTTGATAGTTATTTTGAAATTCAGAAGTCTGATTTTATTAATGTGAGTGAAGAAGAATTTCTTCGTTTCTATCTTTGTCTATTTTGGCCACTCATTTAGACTACATTCATTATTTTATTACTCTTCAATGTGCTAGGTCCCGTCCACTTAATTACTTGCAGACTATATTTTATTCTTTCGTCTTATGTCTCTTTCTAAATAAATTTTCTGTACTTTCCTCCTGTTTGTCAACTTTGTTAACGAGTGTCGTCTTCTTCTTCTCTCATGGTTTCTCAGTTTTTATTAGGCAGTTTCTTGGGATATCCAAATATTACGTGGATGCAGGTGGCACAGTTTGAGATTTCTTACTATATTATACTTCATTTTAAGACCATGTTTTGTGAGCATTTTTAATGAATTGAGCCTCTGAACTTAACCTCATCATTGTTTTTATTACATTTGTATTTCTGTTTGATTAACATGAGTAAGAGGTTATGGTTACACGATAGGGGATGTTTTAGTACTGATCAAAGCACATGCTCCCCCCCCCCCCATCCAATTATGGAGTCCTGTCCCAACACCACTAATTTCAAACCAATGACAACAAGTGGGGAATCTATGACAACCTGCTCCTGTTTTTTATATTTATTAATTAGTTATTTTTTTTCTTATCATCATGCAAGATTTTGTACACTGCATTCCCAATGCAAATAAGAAAGGATTGCGCTTTTAATATAAAAACGTGGAATTTAAGACTGCGAATCACTGTCTGATATTGCACAGGGTAAACAAAGGGAAGATAAACACATCATCAATAACAGGCAAGAATATTCTCTAGTCTATATTTGTACTGACTGGCTTCTTTATAATGTAATGACTTATTTGGCTGTTGGAGCGCGAGAAAAACATGTCTATATCAAACGAAAATAAACATAAAAATAATTCTAATACCACACTCTTAAGTCAGACCACAGTTCCAGTGTACTATCTTACAATCGTTACATTACTACGTCAACGATATTTTCCATCATACGTGTCCAAAGGAGGTAAATTTCTAACTCATAATAACTTTCACAAGTCTTTTTTACCACCCATTATAATGCTTATAATAACTTGTACAAGTCTTTTACCTACTTTAAAATGAGTATGGCCTTATTCCAGGAAGAATGACACAGAAACAGGGCCAAAAAAGTATAAGCCATGTGGAATCATCTTTCGTCTGAACAGAAGTATTAGTGTAAATTGATTATCTATGTGCATCAGGATTTGTAACTAAATGTAGAACACCTGCAAGCAAATTTAGAAAAGTTACCAGAATATACACGAATAAAAAGTATATTCTTCACTCATAACGGAAGGATAAAATATAATGATATTTCCAATTTTCATCTTTTTATATGATGTAGTTGGTCAGTTCTATGCTTTCTTTTTTGGTCTTTCCATGAATTTTTATCTTTTTTTACTATGTGTATTATTTCTTTATAACCTATACTGAAAACCTTGGGGTCAATTTCCATTCTACATGGATAATCCACTAAAGCTAATGTTTACCGTGTTGGAAAACGCTTATATTAAAGTGTCTTATAGAACTATGAATCTTGTATTGTAAGTCCGTTGGATTGCCATTTTAGCCAAATTTCAATGCACCCTAATTAAGTAACTTGCCCAGCTCGGTGTATTTTAGAACGGTAGTTACTTCGGTCACATGTAAAAAACAATTCAAGTTTGGAGTAGGCGAAGTATTGTAAACCAATACGCCTAAAATCTGTGGAAAAAAATACATAAACTACAGATGTTTTCCCATATCCCTTGATTTTTAGAGGTTGGTTGTTTGTAATTAAGCACAAAGATACACAATAGGCTATGTGTGCTCTGGCCACCACGGGTATCGAAACTCGGATTCTGGCGTTGTAAGTCTGCAGACATACCGCTCTGGTTTTTTTAGAGGAATATGGAAGATATATATGCTACGTGTGTAGTTGTTATCCCATTTGTTAGGCGTATTGGAGTAGAAAGTTCTTTCAGACTCTCTCTCATCAGGCTGTTTCTATTTTTAATGCTTGTCTTAATAACTTGTGTAAGTTTACATCTTCTCTAAAAGCTATATTTGTGTCTTAGGCTACCTGCCTTGATGGTTGAACAGTGCACATAACATAAAAGAAATTCTTCTTTTTCTCCACTTACAGCAGATTTTTTTCTTTTTTTTTCATGAATATTTTCGCAAGTGTTTAGAACTAAAGAATTATAGTTCTAGCTTTATATCTTCTTGTAGAAGAACATATCAAATCGACCTATGGAAAATATTGACTGTTTAAATTCTACCAATGCTTCTTATCTCAACTATCAAATAGGCATCAGAATCCACGAAGTTTGCTTTTGGTCCTGGATACTTTTGTATACTATACTTGTAGTACACCTAGATTATAAATAAGTTATCCTGCCTTCACAAGATTCTTCTAATAAGTTTGTTTCCAGTGACTTGTGGATAAATGATAAGATTTGCTATTGATACATTTCTCAATAACAAACTGACTGTCTTCTCTTCTCTGGTACCGTTTCCTTTGACATTAGGGGAGTGCTCTTTTAGTGGTGGTTCAACCTATTTTTCTATAAACTTCTTTACCCGTGAATCAAGTTTCTAAATTAGGTTTTTCCACCCTTTACGGAATTTTACTTGCTATTTCTCGATGGTAAATTCAAATTTGTTTACTTTTCATTATAAATCTTTATGTTAAGGATACTTCACTACATTAACTGGAGGCATTTCTCTTTCTGAAAACGATGGGTAACGCTTCAGAGATTATAGTTCTCATTGCTTTGTCTTCTTCTCAAAGACTGGAGTTTTCAATCAATATTAGTTTGCCTTTCGGACCGATCTTTTATACTGTTTTTTCTCTGAATGTTAGTTTAACCAAGTAATAGTGATTTCATTATTAATGCCACCGAAGTTGTGTTACAGTTTCCTTTCCTTCTGCTCCTCAGTTGGCTATTTTTTTCGATTAGTGTACTTTGCTCTGTGAATTAGGATTTTCGAATAGCTCTGTTATTCAGTTTTTTTTTCTAGTGTTATTTCCCATAACCTGTGACAATAAAAATCTTCCTTTTATTCAAAGTAAATATTATGTTTTTCTTCCTCATCTGGACTAGAATATCCCATCTACTCTTTTGTCCTTTCCTCTGCTCTTTTTAAGTCATTAATATTTTTTAGTTCTTTGGCTCTCTGTTTTTAAACCATCTGCAGGTTACTTAGAAATATACTACAGGATATGTTTTACGTCACTCTAATCTATATTTTTGTCTTCTTCTAAGGCCTGGGAGGTTCAAGAAGATTATAAAATACTTTAACCAATACCCATTATTTTATTTTCTGCTTGTTCTCCATGTTGAATATTATGTCCTATGGTATTTCTTATTTATGAAAAAATAGCTGACGTACCCGCTCAATTGTCACTTCCTAGGAGGGGCTAAGAGCACATGGTGGCAATCGGTTGAGCGATTCGCTTGTTATGAGTTTTGTTTTGTTTTTTAATTTCGCGCAAAGCTACACGAGAGCTATCTGCGCTAGCAGTCCCTAATTTAGCAATGTAAGACTAGAGGGAAGGCAGCTAGTCATCACCACCCACCGCCAACTCTTGGGCTCCTCTTTTACCAACGAATAGTGGAATTGACCGTCACATTATATCGCCCCCACGGCTGAAAGGGCGAGCATGTATGGTGTGACGGGGATTCGAACCCGCGACCCTCAGATTGCGAGTCAAGCCTAACTACCTGGCCATGCTGGGCCCGCTTATTATAAGCGAACACAAGGCGCGAGGAAGATAAAGGGGATGCCAGATCCAAATGCTGACATCTTTTTTTTTTCACTACACAGAGGCTCTAAAGGTACATGGTATCTTTGGTGATAATTGTTCTAGCAATTCGCCAATTATAAGTGGACATACACAGAGACGTTTGTTAAATAATGATTTAGGTTATCGCAAAATAAGCTGGTCCACAAAAAGTAGGTTCCCACGGTTTGATTGGTAAATGTAAAATTAGTGACTTTAAAAAGAAAAAACAACAACATTTTTTTACGAAAAATAATGAAAAATGTTTATTAAACTTCAAAAAAAAGATATGCCTAAAGAAAACGAAAGATTCAGAACTATAAGACTGAAATACGTTAAACAAAATCACATATATGAGATTTAACTAAAGATAAGCTAAAACTTAAATTAAATGGAATTGAACTTAGAAGTTACGACATAGTAAGATAAAACACAGCTTTTTCGGTCAGCTTAACACTTAAGGAATTAACCCGGAACTAAATTTATCACTATAATCGACTTTGACAATTGCGTCATCTCTGACAGTTGATGAATCAAGTGCAAACAATCACATCGTTCTCGAGCTGATAACCCTCTCAAGCGATCACTAAAATCAATTGGCCACAGAGGCTGGAACAAGTTATCAACATCTGTGGAATTTCTCAGATATCTCCTTGAGGACTCGATCGTAAGCCTGACTTACCTAAACAGAGTATCTAGTCTTAATTTCATTTCATATGTGAAATTTCCAAACTTGCGACTGTTATGTGACCGTATTTTTCATTCCAGGAATGAAATTTTCCCATGTTCTGATAAATGTTATTAATCGTTCACAGGATGTTTACCCTTACCTGCGTGTAACGTCTTCAAAGTTTTAACAGTTATAGTATAACTTGGAGACCCAGAATATCATAGTTAGGTTTTCCAAGAACGCCCAATAACAGTGGCATATTGCCCTTCAATCGGTGTCTATTTTATAATGTTTTAAAGTTGTGTATTATAAATTGATCAACGTAGCTCTAACTGACAATAAAGTTTTAGTTTTTGAAGTACAGGAAGGTGTGATTTAAATTGAAACGTGAACAAGTAACATGTTCAGAAAAATAGATGACGTTTTTTTTTTTTAATAAACTAAAATTCATCTTTTCTTTTGATAAGATTAATGTAAAATGTTATATTTTCTAAGTTTGTAAAGATAAATAGCTTTAAATAACATGCCCAGTGCTGTGACATTTCTGTTGTTTTCACACCTTCACATGAAGTGAACCATAAGTGGGACATATAACTAGAACAAAGGCTTGATTTCTGGTAGATAAAAAGAGAAACAAAAGGAATTTTAGCAACAACACTAGTCTGAAAATAATTCCCTTGATTGGTTATTTGTTTTTAGCGTATGACTCTCTTCATAAGCTTACCATTTGCCTACTGCGGGACTAAGTTTCTTGAATGAAGAGATAATTCTTTTGTTTAGAGAACTATTTGACTGTCACTCTCACTCACCTCAACTTTACCTATCAGTAAAAACAATGGACAAAATAAAAAAACGAGATAAATATTAGAAGTTTGTTTGTTTGAAGTTAAGCACGAAGCTACACAATGGGCTATCTATTCTCTGCCCACCACGGGTATCGAAACCCGGTTTCTAGTGTTGTAAGTCCGAAACATACCACTGTGCCACTGGGGGGGGGGGCAATAATACAAGTACAACCACGAGTGATCTCCAGGGTTTGATTGGTAGATGTTTCCCACAATAACAATGCTGAGCATTTCTCAGGTTTTCAGTATTACATATACGAAATAATAGGTTATTTGCCAACAAGATTGATACACACAGTTTTCTTTTTCAATACAAATATATTTGAATATAGAACCAATAATACAATTTACAATAGCAGGTATTACAAATAGTTATTACAAACAATGATTTATATACAAAAGTTTTACAAACTTACAAGCAATATAAAGTCTTCCTTTTAAGCTGGAACTTTTTTGATATCTTATCGAGGTTTCACGTTGAGCGAGTTAATTTCGAGTTGACGTAAGTACAATTCAATTAATAGGGAGCTAGCTAGCTCGTTGGTTTTCACTGACCACACGCCGATTCTTTCTACCGATGAAGTTGTGTAATGTTTTCGTAAAAGTACTGATGTCCGGTGTGAATCCACTGAAATTAAGTAGTTTGTAATGTTCGAAATTTATTAATGTTCCTGGTCAAATATCTGAAGTGTCCCGATTAATAAGTATTATAACAATCACAGTTATAGCTCCCAAAGTTTATGGCATACCAACTATAGCAAACCAAAAATATATACTGTTTTTTTTTGGCGTGTCGCATTGATTATATTTGTAGGCGTGTGGAAAGTTTCTCGAAATTCCAGCTTACGCATCAATATCGATGCTACACTAGCGTCTACCTACACACGTATATTGTTGATTCTTTCACTCGAGAATCTTCTACAACTTTAGATTATAGGCGGGAATTTTGCAATACAGACGTAACAGTATAAGCTATGTACATTTCTTAAATATAAATTTAATTTCAACAAATATTGATATTAAAATAAATATTAGGTCGTCAAGAAATTAATGTCACTTTTTTAGATGAAAAAACCCGAACAACTTATATATAACAAAACATTAGGTTGTTAGTGTCCTGATTAAAGAAATCACTTGGCTTTGAAGCAAAAAACACGTCGATGTCCTCTTTAACACCTTACACATTTGCATACGTTTT
>NW_013665755.1:754089-768864 GCF_000517525.1 Limulus polyphemus
GGACGTGCATTGTCGTGGAGAATAAGAACACCTTTACGATTGACGAGTGAAGGGCGTTTCTGATGAAGGGTTTGATTTGAACTACCAGTTGCTGACTATCGATCTCTGTATTGACAGTTCGCTGTGGATTAAGGATTTCGAAATGAATTACTCCTTTGATGTCCCTCCAAATGCAAAGCATTACCTTCTGCAGATGGAGTCCAGGTTTTGGGGTCGGAAATGGTTTTTGTCTAGGACTGAATCAATGTTTTTTGGCGTTTAATATTCGCATAGAGAATCCATTTTTCATCACCGGTGACACTTCTGTCCAAAAGTGGTTCACGCGCATTACGCATCGAAAGAGGCGAAGCAACATTCACACATTGGAAACGATGATCATCGGAGAGTTCGTGAGGCACCCAAACACCTTCTTCATGGAGTTTTCCCATATTCCTTAGATGTGACAGTCAGTCCTACTATTCTTTGGTAAAAGAGTAGCTACCTTCCCTCTAGTCTTTCACTGCTAAATTAGGGACGGCTATCGCAGATAGCCCTCGGGTAGCTTTGGGCGAAATTCAAAACAGACTTACAAGCTTCAGCAATAAAACACTAATTACAGAACTTGTGGTGACAAATAATAATAAAACGCGTATTTTTTTATACCCGCAAAGAAGCATTTTGGAGGCATATGGTGGTTTACTTTCGTGTAAATGAGTAACACATGCATATGTTAACAATTTACAGCGACGGTAGGTAGTGGATTGTAAATCTAAACATTTTTCTAATGCTTTTTTTGTGATATTATAGAATCAATAAATACTTAAGCAGTAACTCTTCAAATAGAATTGATTACATCCTTTTATGTGTTTACTATAAAATGTTCCTGGATATTTGAATGTTCCAAGATGTTGGGTAATATTTTAAAGTTAGATTAATTTCTACTTAGTCAAAAAATTATTTTTCCATTTTCATAACAATTGTACTTCATTGATGAGTTTTCATTTTCTTTTGACGTTAGATTCATTTCTGTTCAACCTAAGAACTACTTTAGTTGTTCTAAATAATTATGCATCAGTAATGAATTTTCATTTTTTTCAACATCAGATTCATTTCTTCTCCGCCTATAACTATTTTCCATTTTCTAAACAAATAATCTTCACTAACAAGTCTTCATCTTCTAGACAATATACTTATACTATGTTATGAAGCAAGAGTAATCCTTCTAATATAAATAAGGTACAAACCAGTCTATTTGAATGTCTATGCATAATAAAACTGCACAAACAAAAAATTTGTTTAAGACTCAATATTTAATGTGTCTTCATAACTTGGAAAACAATAGGCGGAGATTATAAAGACAAATACTATAAAACGATTGGACTGGAATTTTATGTCTTTGATTCATCTTTACTTTTTTTTTTCCTTTTATTATTATTGTAATTACAATGTTGGAGCTACAGCTTAATTTGTTAATTATACGAAACCATCTTTTAACAGTAAATATTTGAAAGACAGTTAAAATCGTTTAGACAAAACCACGTAGAAATAAGGTGTCTATACAATATAAACAACTTTCTCAGTGTCAAGTAGAAGGTAGGTTTTTTATTATTATTAATTTACTGCAAAAGTGGTAACCTTGTAACATAAATGAAATTTAACAAAAATCTTAGAAAAGCACTAGATCGTTTCGCCATCTATTTAAACACAAAACTGGTATAAGCAAAAAGTTTAACCGTATGGTGCTGCCACCTAGTGACAGACTCTGAATCAAATTCTTACCTTACATTCGCATGTAGAAGAAATAATTTAAAACTATTGACTCATACGCATAAGCTACTTGGCTAATTTCTAACCTCAGCTTATGTTTGGTTCTATAATAATAATTTTCTTTTGTGCAGTTGGTTTATTAACTCATAATTAAGAGTATTTTATTTCATTGTGGATGAAAGTTAAATTACAAATAATTTTTCTAAGTTTTTCTCAGCAGTATAAAATTGTGTATTGAGTTTGGTTTATTATATCATTATAGCAATGAAACAATATAACATATTAATATTTTCCATTATTCTTTCTATTTGTTCAGTATCTTATGTTTGCTGAGCTTAAAAAGTATGATGTTGTGTTTATTGAAAATATTTATTGCGTTTAAATGCGATTTCAAGTACAGAGATTATTTAAATAACACGACGAAAGACATGATTTATCGTTATGCTTGTGGAGTTGATGGAAATTATCCATCTCTTTAAATCGTTATTATTGATTCCTGTACGTTCCTTTTTTTCATGTTCATATCTTATATCCGATACGTTAAATGTTCTTTTGTAGGTTTTGTTCTAGTTGCCTCATAATACCACGAATATCGGAAGCTGGAATGCTTCAAATAGTGTTTGTCAGAATGATTAATAAGTGGCTTTAGATAACTTAGCTCCAAATTCACTACAACTATTGTATATGTGTGTTTATTTATTTATTCATTAATAGTTAGCAAAAGTAACTGATTGTTAACATATATCTATACCTTATGTATTTAAATATGTTAGCAAATTACAAATACTTTATACTTAATTTTACTAGTTTTGTTAATGTTTGCAATAATAAATTACAGAATTCTGAAACCTTATTCTTGGACAATATCAAATCAAGTTTATGGTATTTTTTTAAGATTTAATGTCTATAATTGGAATATGTTGGTATGCAACTGTCATTGGATTCAGGAGTTTGTGGTTTGGCTTTAATAATGATAAGTGATTTTCATTTGGGATTTGGCAGTTATTAAAAAATCAGATTACCTAATGATTTGAAATAAGTCTCTTTTTTTTTCCAGCAAAAAACAGATAATTATGAATGCTAGTATTGACACTTAAAGACTTATCAAAGGAGGTTGGTTATACGTCTTACATTTGTGCAATAAAAGATCCCGTCCCACCAAACATGCTCGACCTTTTTAGCCGTTGGGGCGTTATAATGTGACGGTCAATCCCACTATTCGTTGGTAAAAGACTATCTCAAGAGTTGGCTGTGGTGGGGGGGGGGGTGATGACTAGCTGCCTTCCCTCTAGTCTTATACTGCTAAATGAAGGACGGCTAGCGCAGATAGCTCTCGTGTAGCTTTGCGCGAAATTCAAAAGCAAACAAACAAACAATAAAAGATACATTATAATGACTATTGATAAGTTCCGTTACTGAGGTCATATCTTAGACTTCAATCACAGCAACTACGAACCGTAAATACTCTGTATACCAACATGTTCTAAAGTGACAACATTATACTGCTTTCAAAAGTACTTAAAATTAAAGGAAGCGAGGCAATATTTGGATAAACAGAGAAATAGCGTAAACAATGAACAATAAATGGCTATTTCAGAAGCAGAACTTTGTAAACACGTACTTTAATTTAGATAAACATAAAAACAGTCTAATTCGAAGAGTCAAGTTCCCAGAAATGTACTGAACTTTTCTTACATCAGTGCTGATAGTAGTCAAAGTATTGGTAGCAGATATTCCTAGGAAAATAGATTCATGATCGTGTGTAAATCGATATTTTGCCTAACGCCACGTGACACGCTACGTTTCGTGGAATCAACATTCGTGTTATTTAAACAGTAATAAAGTATTGTTGTTTTGAGGCAATTAAATGAGATATTTTGATCATCTGATGAGTAAAAATCACGTTATTTGCTTTCCTCATCCTCTTAATGATGTAATCAGAAAACTGAAAGAACTGAAGTACCAACTTGTGGATACTTAAGCCTTGAAACTAGTGCCACTGTATTTAGAGGTTCTTCAAACACGTATGTTTAAGTAAAAGCCATTATCCAAGATTTCTAAAACCACTTCGCGGTTTACATAGTGTATACTCAACCATATGTTTATGACAGTTTAAATTTAGAGGAAGTGTTCTACATATAAAGTTGTAAAGTAACCAGCTAGGTAAAGTGGTATCAATTGTGAATTCAGATAAGAAAAGTGTTTGAAGCCGTTCATTTTGTGTTACACGTATCCCTATGATACAGGGATTGGAGTCTATTGTAAACTAAATGTATGTTAGTATTGTTTGAAATACTCTTTTCAGTCAAATTTCTACCAGTAGACTGGTATCTCGGTGTATACTTATATGATACTATGAACTTGCACGAGTAGGTGTTATTTTTCGCAGACATTTATTGACAATCGATCAAGAAGTAGTATTGGAGGAAAAACATCATATTTTGAAGTATAATAATTGCATTTCAAACATCGTATCTAAATATATTAATAATGCGTAACAGAACGAGATAATATGAAAGTGACTGGCTTATCTATATTTAAACATAATGTTACAAGTATTTTTCTTTGGATTATGATTACTTCAGTTATGATGTGAACGATTGATTTTTTTATATGTATATTAGTTTTTGGAATATGAAATAAATATACCGAAGACATCATAAGTAAGTGCCATCATACTGCGCTATCTTAGGTTAAGTTGATAAAATTAGCATAATAATTGATATTTTCTTTATAAACCAGCATGAATTATTTTGATAATTGTTGAATTATTCCTTCCTTATTTACAGATTTTTTACAGTTCGGTTACAGATTTTTTTTTAAATCCTATAATGAGGACAAGTTATTGAGTAAATATATTGTATTGTAGTTTGACTATTAATAATATATTGTATTGTAGTTTGACTATTAATAATTTATTGTATCGTAGTTTGACTATCAATAATTTATTGTATTGTAGTTTGACTATCAAAAATTTATTGCATTGTAATTTGATTATTAATAATTTACTGTATTGTAATTTGACTATTAATAATTTATTTTATTGTAGTTTGACTATCAATAATTTATTGTATTGTAATTTGACTATTAATAATTTATTATATTGTAATTTGACTATTAATAATTTATTATATTGTAGTTTGACTATTAATAATTTATTGTATTATAATTTGACTATTAATAATTTATTATATTGTAGTTTGACTATTAATAATTTATTATATTGTAGCTTGACTATTAATAATTTATTATATTGTAGTTTGACTATTAATAATTTATTGTATTATAATTTGACTATTAATAATTTATTTGCTAAAAATAATTTGCAATAGCAGATGATTCCTTACATAAATTCAGAATATCTGTTGTTTTTCCTTTTTAATAATTAGCCAAGTGTTATTTAACTTTTAAATTTAAGTGTTTATAATTAGCGATATATGTATGTGGATTAAACTCGAACAACACCTCCATTTTACGTACACAGAACTGAAAGTTACTGTTGACAACCGTCTTAAATTACTCCAAAGAATATGCTCGTCTATTGGTTCTCATCACTCGTGACGCGAGTTCATAAGTGAGGGTCATTACACAGTAACCATAGAAACCATTGATTTGAAAATAAGACAGGAACACACGTGAACATTTACAGTGACGTTCGCGTTAACAAGACCTGTCAGCACCAACACTTAAACGACTCAGAGTATTTATTTATACATTTGCTCTAAATAAATAAAAATTTGACTGAGTAACTTGGCTTATAGGAAATAATATCATTAGTTCATTAATAAAAAAAAACTGGTATGAACAAAATAAAATGATAGAATCACCTGTATACAAGGTTTGAGGGCGACAATTCAATATCATATAATTAATAAAGTAATTATATTTTCTATATTTTTGGAAGATCCCTATGATGTTCGAGCACCTGTTCTAACTAAACCCCACAAGCTATCTGAGACGGACAGATGTTTTCTTTTTAATCACTGTGGCAGATGTGGTTACGCTTTCACAATGTAAAGACGTTTGTTCCACTCCACGTGCCAGATGGCGGTCGGCACGTGCACATGCTGATGTTTGGCGTTGTGTGTGTGATTTACAAATGCTTTTAATTATTAACTGTAAATACATTGGGTAAAATTTTGTTAATTATTTTTCATTTCAACAGTTATTTCATGTTCGTATTGTAATTGATATTTTAAATAAAACAAAAATAAAATATAACATCGGATTTATGTTTTTCCAATATTTGCCCAAAGATGCCGCCACAAGTTTGTAGTTAACAAAGATGTACCACAAATACAGCGACAGCTGCATGTGCGTGCCAGCTGTTCGGTTGTTTAAATGACCGATTAAAGGGACGCCAGAAGAATAATGACTCAGAGACAGGATTTTTTTGTGAAGGCACTAACTGACCCAAAGAAATATCATCAGAAAACGTAGCCTGTTAGACTTCTTTGACCTTGTTTAATAGCAAAAGGAAAAAAAAAGTATTTTTGTAGTTCAAAGGTGATAATACAAAGAAACATGTTAGAAAAAATATTTTTAAAGTAGAAATTATAGGACAAAAGAAAACAAAGAATACAAATTATTTACCAAATCCTTGCCGTTACTAAATCAAGTATAATAATGACTGATAAATATCACAGTATGATGCTTCTGAAAACCTCGTACCTTTGCATGTTAAATATATACACTACGGAATATTTGTCTTGTCATTCATTGCAGACTTCAAGGCTTTTCTCACAGTTGAAAGTCTGTCACAGAAAGGGTTCGTTTGTATTTAAAAAGAACGTTTAACAAAGCTTAGTGTCTATGTTTACTATTAATTTCTGAAAATTTTCCTTGTCGGTTTCAAACGGTTCACGTTCAGATTAACAAAAAAAGTTTTTATATATAAAGGCGAGAATCAAACTCTACAGTAAGAACGGATTTGTCAGTTTCCAACAGTTGAATCGTATTATATTAGGTCTTTTTAGAGTATACACTTTCAATAAACATCTGTGATAATAGTTAATGGTGTACCTATTTGTTAATAAACATAATACTCCCAATAATGTTTAATATCAAATGCTTTTATAACATTACAATCTTACAACGCGGTAATATGCTGAGTTAATATTTCAATTGTGTGTTTATAAGATGTGTTGGGTTAGGCTTCTTGATATATATATAATTCTACGTGCAGTCAGTTTTGTGAGACCCATACTGTCGTGTAATGTTACCACAAACACACGTCTGGAAGTCATGAAGGTTATACGTTCAGGTCTAAACAAGTAGTGGAGAACTTAGTTAAAGTGGTACCTTACTCTGGCAAAATAAAGATAGCCGACTTGGGTGAAACTACCGTCAGATATTTCTGAGTTTAAACAAAAGCATAAACAACCTTATTTACAAAGATCATTTTAATGACTAAGGCCGAGTTTTTTCTTGAATTTTCAGATTGTTTTATTTTTTGCTAAAATACATTGTTCAGTTTTAACAAAAGTGAATTCATTGATGTTGTAATTTTCTTTTCTATTTTCTAAAATTAGAGTTTTTTTTTCGTGTTAATGAAAGAGACTATACCAGTTAACAGAAAATGATTATTAACTGAGACAAGCTCTAACTCTGTGCCGAAATCAGTTTCGTAATTTCAAACTTTGTGCAGAAAAAGCTGGTGAAGCCAACTCAAATATAACATGGAAAGTTATACTTTAAATCATTTACACACGTGCTACATATAAAATTATGAGCAAGTTGAATCGTGAATGAAGTATTTCTGGACTTACAACGCTAAAATCCGAGGCTCGGTTCCTCGTGGTAAACAAAGTGCAGATAAACCACTGTGTAGCTTTGCGCTAAAACCAAGACAAATGATCACTCCAGTTTTAATACTAGAAATAAACGACCTTATAACATCAAACTGTTGTTTTTCTTTTATTGGACATTCAACGTTTCGCTTTACAGCTTCTTCAGGAGCATTCCACTAAAACACGAACTGTAAATGACAGTAACTGTAAAGCGAAACGTTGAGTGCATTAATGAAATTAAATAATCACTCCAGTTTTCCGATGAACTGCCCCTGGTTTTGATGTATCATTAAACAGTTTTTGCTTATCCAATTACTAGGCACATTATTTACACAGAAAAATAGTTATGGGTGATTTTCGAGTTCAGCCGTATATGTATTAATAAGGACTTTCTTATATAAAAATCTAAGAAAAAGATTTATGCTAAGAAAGTACGAAACTAGCGAAATTTTATTAAAGCGTTGCAGGAATTAAATAAGTACGATACGTACAAGCTGTAACAATTATTGTCCTGAACGATGTAAAAGAAACTTGTAACAGTATTAGTTCAGAACTGTTATTTTTCACGATCATGAAAAGAAAGTTGTTTTCTTTTGTCAGTAACTTGAACGAACGTTTCTCCAATGTCTGTAGCTTAAGGCAACGACTGGCAAATTGCCAAAGCGTTGAAAGGTGCCATCTTGTCTCAGCTACTGTTTCAGTTTAAACAACATCACATTGTTCTTAAAAGAAAAAGTGTTGTGCCCCTTCTCTTCGATTTTCTCCGTTCCATATCCTTCAGCCAAACTAAGATATAAATGTTTATTGTTCAAACGTGGAGAACTTCAGATAATCCTGAAACACAAGCTAATAAACTCCACTATATTAGCCAGTGGGCTGGAAAGAACACTTCTTGTAATAGGGGGAGGGGGAAATAGTCTCGGCTCCAGCCTTTCTTAACTAGGAGGGACAATTAGACATATAATGGGGTTAAATTTAAAACATAACTTATCTACAAGTTTAAAAAATGATCGAAGAAAATAATAAAGTTTGCGTAAGGTTAATTTTTTATGCATATATAAAAATATATATTTCTTATGAATTATTTCATTTCTAATAGCGCACACAGAAATGTTCCACAACATCACGTTTTTCAAGCAGTTAAAAATTTTATTTTTAATTATAATCAGTGAGGAGTGTTGCTACCATAAAACTGTGTAATGGCGTTGTTCACTCAATTTTATCATGATAACTAAACCAGAAATAAAGTTCACAATTGAATCGTTTTTTTTTGTTTTTTTTCAATGTTTATTTGTCATTAAAATGCTCCATTAAAGAGGTAAAAATATGCCATAGTTAATATTTAACAGTCATTTGCAAAGACCTCGATGTGGTTATTTTATGTTTAAGTTCTATGTTTATACCTTCTTAGGCATGTTTACTACGGAGAAATTATCAATTGCTAGAGATCACGCAGAATATCTTGACTCCAAGTTTTCAGATATTTTGTAGAACGAGTTGAAAACAAACAACTAGTTAACATTTCATAATACTTAGGTTAAACCGTTAAATATTTACATCATGCACTGCCTGTGTTATTAGCCTTCCCTGATATTCATACAAATTGATTATATCTAGTCAAGTAAGAAAGTGTTAGGAAAATAAAAACATGTTACCAACATTTATAAAGCCTAATGACTTCGACGTCAAGCCGTCTTTAGCCATAACAGTTCTACTACTCAATTTTGATTTAAAAGCCCGCACCACTAACTGTTCTTCATCATATTCTGTTTGGATTGTCTTATTGTAACAAACTTTATCAATGTTTTAATAAACAAAAACATGTAGTAAATGTCCCCTGACATTATACCCTCGAAACCTCGCAAGAGCGATCAGCCGAGATATTTCACCAGTCTTATGCGCATGACAGTGGAGTAACTAATCTCTCTGCAGTACATATTTCTGGCTTTTTAAGTTTATAATTACCGCTGTTACTCCATACACAAAATCTCAGAATGAGATGGATCACATATGTACATTTTCAGAACGAAGTAACATTCAACAAACAGGAGTTTTTGTTGGGTTTTAATCTGAATGTCAAAAAAGTTACATAAAAGAAAGCTGGCCGAGAGTGAAAAATCATTCGACCACACACAATGTATTAGATGAACACTGACAAAGGTACATAGATATAACTAATACAATTACATAGAACAGAAACGAACTTGAACTTGTAACATCAAAAACATGAACGCTAAAATTCAGAATGAACATACTGCTCAATCTTAGTAAGTTATATACAGATTATGGGTAATGTTATCTATCTTACATCAAGGAATTAATCTATGAAAAAACAACAACACATAAACACAAAACAGAACTTAATTTTTACAATTGAGAATTCACAGCACCATTATATATTTAGGCTTAACTTGATTATAGTTGCTATTTGTATTCTGTGACAGTCATGGACGTTCGCAGAACTTTTTCCCGAGGGGGGGGGGGGGCAAATTAGTGTAAAATTGTGAATTGAATAAAAAATTCATATACATATGGTTGGTGAATGAGTAAAAAAAGACTTGTGTTTCTCATTTCCCAGTGAGGGCAATTGCCTCTCTTGCCTTTCTGCGGACGCCCATGGTGACAGACAATGCATTTTGAAATAAACAGAAAAAAAGATGTGTTAACATTGAATCAAATATACTTTTTGTGTGCAGGACCTTTCACAGATATTTATATATAATGCTATATACCTTCTGGATATTCGTCTTTAAACAGTTACTACTTACAAATCAGTAGTACTTCAGTACTGGATTTCCTAACCAAATTCTATATCAAACTGACATCAATCAAGATATTACAATAAAACCATTATTTTCAAAAATTACTATGGCCTGAAGTTCATATAGAAACGCTAAAATTTAAAATATTATTTTGGTTATTGATCAAATACGTGATATATTATACTGTGATCCTAACCCTAATATAAATGTCCATGCTATATTATCTATGTTATATTTACATTAAGAGAAAAATACATGAGATAACGAAAATGTGGTTATAAAATAGTTATATTTGGAAACATAATAAGGACAATGGGCGGGATATCTTGAAATCGTCGTTGAAAAATGTTCATTAAATCATCAACAATATATATGGACCAGTCGTGCAGTTTTTATCGATCGTCTTGTCATGTGCATTACCTAGCTATAACACGTGCTTACTTCGCAGCGCACTATTGGTGCACGGACAGTGTTAGAACACACCCATGTTTACGGTTGTCATGATAACAAAAAATAGTAAACTAGATTAGGGACAGAGCTCAAACAGAGCATTTCCAATACATCACTACAAGAAGACGTCTTCGTAGTTATCGATCGAAAACAATATATCATGTTGGAAATTAACCACATGTCACTGTTATAAAACCATTTTGGATATGTTTCTTTCAGTATATGTGAATATAATGGAGAAAATAACGTAACAACATAATGCGGACTGATGATAATAATCACGTTGTAATACAGTTTAGAAGTACGCTTAAGGCTAGATTGAAAATCACTGTAATACCGAAGTTAATTTACTCTTGTGTCTTCAGCTTTTACTGGTTATAAGCTTTAGGATATGAAATAACAGCAACATTTAGATGCGTGTTCGTGACGATTTGATCACGGATAACACTGGCATATTGCCCGTAACTTCTATGAGTCACCACTATTAAAGCTAATACAAAACTAATTAAACATACAAAATGCAAGTGGTATATAATACATTTGGTCCTTTACTTCAAAAGCTGAAACATATGCAACTGTATAACAAAATAAACACAAGAAACATTCTGGAAATTCCATAAAACAAGGTTGTGTATATTGTCAAATAATGAATTTTATTGGAGGGTATTACTTTCCCCCACCCTCATGTAAGTTGCCGCAGTAATTTAGAAACTTTTCCGGATTAATTATAACACAACAACAACGATATCTTAAGCCAATTTTGGGGTTTGTTTTAAGACTATACATTTTCTTCTAGACCAGAATATCTTTACATGTACACGAAATTATAACACAATAACAACAACGATATCTTAAGCCAATTTTGGGGTTTATTTTAAGACTTTATAAATTTTCTTCTAAACCAGAATATCTATACATGTACACGAAGTTATAACACAACAACAACGATATCTTAAGCCAATTTTGGAGTTTGTTTTAAGACTTTATAAATTTTCTTCTAGACCAGAATATCTTTGCATGTACATGAAATTATAACACAACAACGATATCTTAAGCCAATTTTGGGGTTTATTTTAAGACTTTATAAATTTTCTTCTAAACCAGAATATCTTTACATGTACACGAAGTTATAACACAACAACAACAAAGATATCTTAAGCCCATTTTGGGGTTTGTTTTAAGACTTTATAAATTTTCTTCTAGACCAGAATATCTTTACATGTACACGAAGTTATAACACAACAGCAACTATATCTTAGGCCAATTTTGGGATTTGTTTAAAGACCGTTTATAAATTTTCTTCTAAACCAGAATATCTTTACATGTACACGAAGTTATAATACAACAATAACAACTATATCGTAAGCCAATTATGGGGTTTATTTTAAGAAACCATCAACAATAAAAATGCCCAAATTTCTTTATATGTAACGGTTTCATTACTTGTTTCTTCTTGGATATTAATGGCTAGGCTAGCGCGCACACCGTTTATAATAACTGTCAAAAACAAATGTATTTCACAGCTTTATAACGAAGCTACGATCAGATTATACACGGTTCCTCCACCACAGTGAGTTATTAATTCTTAATTAAAAAATTATCATGTTATTATAAGGTTAAATTGTTATTTTTAAAATATTTATCAAAATTATGCGCTGATAATGTTCTTTTTTACACTTTGAAACTGCAACAGACAATTAGGTTTGAGAGAAGAAGCAACAAATAACAATGTTATCAACATTCACTTCCAATACAATAATCTCTAAGCTAATCAGTCTTGCTTGTCTTTGTGAACTAGCACGTATTTCATTTTACAAGACGACTAATGAATTATCTGGTTAACTCACTCATTTTTAAATCATTATCTTGATTTTTTGACGGAATGATACTTATAACACATTACAACATTTAGTTTCTAGACCAGCCCATAATTGTGCTTAACAACTGTAACAACACAAGACATTGAACAGCACTAGAAACCTGCTCAAAGTTGACTCCTAAGGACACTTCGAACAGTTTAATATCAAAGTGAAGAAAAATACGGATCTTTGAAGAATTAAACATGTTTGATCATAAGAATGAGCAACCTTAAACTTGCGTCATTGTATGACATCTGCATGGAGAATGACGTCATCAGTCAATGGTATTATGGAAGACAGTTGATAACAATATATGTACGAGATAGTTATACCATTTCTGCACAGATGGTAAGACTAGGCGTCAACGCGGTTTGGAAACCATGCTGTAAACATACTGGAAAATATTTTCGAAATTTATCTTTGATGTCTAATATAGACAGAAGTATCAGTCACACAACAGGTCATTCAATGCTGTAACTACTGTAATAGAATGACTGGATACAGATACATTTTCTTCATGTTCTTACTGGTTAGTTGTCATTGAGTTTTCGTGTAAATATTGTTGGAATCACCTACATTGTATTATTATCTAGACTTTGTATATTTGTTTCTAGTTAATTAGAACAATGAATGAGACAATATGGATAAAATATTTCAATCTTGCTAATCTTGAACTGCACACGTCTGTCTTCTTTGGCTACTTTTCGTCTTCCAGCTTTTTATTTATTCCATGTAATATGTTGTTAATGTAATAATATTACCTAGCACTAAAAGAAATTTAAAAACTGTTTTAAGGAAACTCTAGTCTAGAGCAAGATAAATGAGATATTTGAGTAAGTACATTTTAGTTTCAAAACTAATTAAGTTTATACTTAGATAATAGGTATATAACACGGGTATGACACAAATAACAGTTCTGTAGCAATAGGAATGCGCCAGTTATGACTGCTAGAAATTTCAGCTAGTTAAATGTCAGCTGTATGTAATTGTTTCAGCAGTATGAATGACGTAATCATTCGAATTAACTAAACAAACTAGACGTTGCTATGGTAGCTCATCCCTAGAGATAATAGTCTGGAGAGAGTGTAAAAATACACGTTACTTGCTCTAATACCAACCTATAACACTCATACGCACGTACATCTAAAAAACGAACATCAAATAAAGTACGAACAGTCCAGCTGTTGCGGAGCTTTAAAACATATTTCTTACAAACACTCAAGATCCGTCATGGCCCTTCAGAAACTCACGTGCCTGTTTACAGTCGGGGTTCTCACGCTGCATGGTCGTAGTGGTGGTGTACTTCCGCTCGCTCTTGAATCATGTTTCCATCCCCCTGCCGCCGGCTGTCAATTGACCCCTGTAAATAAAAGTAGGTTATTATTACTACAGGTTGTGAAGTGTTACATTTTGACGCCATTAGAATGTTGTGTGTTAAGTAAACAAAAGCATTTTTGAAAAATATCGGTAAGTATATAGGCTGCTTGTTATGTAGTTCCTTTCATTTAGTCACATCCATGTCCTCTTTTAGGTAAATTCTCCTTTACACAAAACGATACTAAATTAGCTAATAAGCGTTATATTCCCCGAAACTGAAAAATACCTTTTAATAAAGTGTAAACATTATGATTTAAGGAACTGTTTTTGATTACAAAAGAAGTAAATTCTAAATTATACAGAATTCATTTTTTTTTTTTATAAACGCAAAATAAATTGTAAATGTTCGAAAACATTTATGCTTCAAATACATACTGTTACGACAGCGGAAGTCGCGTGACGCTGGTGACACGTGATGAATTTCTCGAATGATTATAAATCATCAGGAAGGCCCGCGTGTGTTCGAGACGCCCTCTTTTTTTAGTATATAAGCCTAGCAGAGAAAGCCTGCGGGATTGAATGAAGAGAGTTCCGGGTAATTTACGATTCTATTTCGAGCTTGTGAATTGCTGTGATTTATAGCGTGTATTATAAAAGAAGTTAAGTTTAAAGTGACGAGAAACTTATTCGTTGTGCAATTACTGCATGCTAAAAGTTTGTATCGAGAAAGAATAAATTGGTTTAATCAAAAAAGGAATTGTATCGCTGAAGTTCCTCTGAAAGAATTTCTACCGGAAATTAACAAACAAGCAGATATGCAACAAATTGGTGTCAGAGAGTGGGACGGAAAAG
>NW_013665755.1:769796-774248 GCF_000517525.1 Limulus polyphemus
GACAACCACTGGAAATACTTGGACAGTTGTCAGCAGACGACAGGCACAACTATAGAGCTCTGGAACTCAGGTAAGGAACTCAAAATCAGTCCAAAGTCTACAAGGCTAGGTTTAGGAGTAGAGTCCATGCTAAAGGGGAGAGCCTGCAAGAGCTGGCACAGGAGTTGGAAAGTATGGCACACAAGGCCTATCTTTTTCTCGGTTTTTGTTAGTTCTAAGACCACCATGTAAGATTGCTTATGTTATTGTTATGTTTATTTTCAATGTACTTTATTTTGGTACAAAACAAATGAAAATGTTAATCTGGAAATAAATACTACAACTCTTTACTTTTAACTTCTGGCTACTTATAATTTGAATACTTTATTTCTATATACAAATAAAGGGAATCGCAGAAGCTTTGTAATCAGCTATTTGCAATCTGTGAAAGTTAATGAACAGGAAGTGAAAATTCAGGTTATGAGCTTTAGCGCCAGCCTGTCACCATGAACAAGTATAAATTTCATAGATAGTTACGAATGAACTTATTTCAAAATTTGTTATTGTTACATTAATAGTTTTTCAAGACCATCCTACTGAAACTTAGCATCTGCTGCTCATGTGGTTCATCAGGGACGTTTGGAACAAGAAATGTTAACCCAGCTCAATTTGGCTTTGATTATTCTCGATATTCCCAATAGGAAATTCACAATTTCACATTTTATTCCAGTGATAGTTAATATAATGAATTTTAAAAAAAACAACAACATTGTTTTCTTCTCACTACATAACTTTTTGTTTGTTTGTTGTTAAGAACAAAGCTACACAATGGTCTATCTGTGCTGTGCCCACTACAGGCATCGAAACCCACTTTTTTGCGTTATAAGCCTTCAAACTTACTGTTAAACCATTGTGGGTCACTACATAAACCAATATTCGTAACGTTCAGTTTGTTTTAGGCTCTTGGTTGTTATACTGGTATTAAACAAAAATCACACACACACACATAAGTATCGCTTCGGTTCACTTGACCCCGAAAAGTCATACTTTTATAAAAATATTAAACTATGACACATCTAACGTATGCCATGAGAAAAATTATATACGTTAAGATCACGCTTTCTCTTTATCTATGAATATTAACTTTTTTTTTTATCACAGCCATATTTATCTGCTAAATTTACGAGTATTACAATAAAACTGCAAAAACATTACAACCGAACAATATTTCAATCAGATAACATATAACAGAACTTAAGCGCTTTGTCCATTGCAATCACAGAGCTTCAAGTCTATGTCTGAAGCGATTGTAGAACCTGAATTCGCCCCTCAGACAATTACAGAAGGTGAGATCTCCATCTAAAGCGATTATGGAACATAAGCTCTCCGTATAAAGCCGATCACAGAACCTGGGCTTTTCTTCTCGTGTAGTAACAGAATTAAGAGTAAAAAATACAAAAACCGACGTTTTTTAACACAATGAAAGGTTCGGCTGTAACGAATAATAAATATTTTACCTTTAATTGTACCAGAAAACGTCGGTTTTGTATTTTTACTCTTAATATAGTAGCACAATGTGCCTGAAAATAAACTGTCATTACAGAGCTTGAGAGCTTTGTTTGATGTAACTACAGAGCTTGAGATCTTTGTTTGATGTGACTACAGAGCTTGAGATCTTTGTTTGATGTCATTACAGAGCTTGAGATCTTTGTTTGATGTCATTACAGAGCTTGAGATCTTTGTTTGATGTCATTACAGAGCTTGAGATCTTTGTTTGATGTCATTACAGAGCTTTGAAGTTAATATAGACGGACAAACAGTATTTGTATTTATGTCAAAGCTAACTGCTGTCGACCCTAGTTTTGAACTACTGACCAGAGGGAATGCTGCCAGTCAGCAGTATCCTATCACCTACCATGCACGCTAAATGATTGACTGTCACTCTTATAACGCCCACATTTTAAAGTGCGTGGAATATATCACACGGATTCGAACGCGGCTTGCCACCTCCACATAGACACAGATATACTAAATAATCACCCAATACAATGTTTATAATTTTTTTCTACCTAACTTACCTGCTATATTTTACTTAAACGAATAAGAAATCCACTCTACAAATAAAAATAAATACAAATCAAATAGTGACTTACCTCGTTAGATTTGGATCCTATTCCAAAATTTCTCCTTCTATCGGTGGAATTATTCGCATCATTTACTGGTAGCGTGGCATATGGAGCAGAATAGTCATCAGATGGAGGTGGAGGGAGTGGAAACGGTGGAGGGGGCGGAGGAGGTTGTAATAGTGGGCGAGTTTTTTCCACATCTACATATCGCTGTGGTGGGGTACCATTCATACTGTATGGGTAGATTTTCTCAGTCACTGTTTCTGAAACAAGTCAAATTATCACTCGAAGTCATATCATCATTCTTGTCATTTTTTGTTTAATTGAAACGAATAAAAATAATTGTGTCACTACGTAATCAATAAAAATAATTGTGTCACTACGTAGTCAATAAAAGTAATTGTGTCACTACGTAGTCAATAAAAGTAATTGTGTCACTACGTAGTCAACTTACGAATCAAGTGCTTTATTGCAAGCGCTATTTTTAAATGATTTTCAATGGGACTTCTAATCCATAATAGAAACAAATGTGAATGTTTATTTGAACAACTACGTTAAAATATATATTTATTTTATAATAAATTGTATAAGCCACATGCATGTCTAGTTGGTAGTTCCTAACAGAGTTTATTTACCCTAAAAACCTCCTCCAAATACCTGTGAGCTTTTAATATTTTTAAAGGTTTTAGATTAAAAAAAACAGCTTTGGTTTACCATAGATAATTATATATGAAATTTATATTTTAAAGCTTACAATATGAGAAATGTTGTCGCAGAGATCTATTGGTTTTATGTAAGCCTCAAGAAATTATGAGTTGACATTTATTTTAAAATTAATGACTTGCAATTATTAAATAATCCAATTCACAACTGTTGTTGTTTGGTGTTAAGAACAAAGCTTCACAAAGTGTTATATGTGCTGTGCCTACTACGAGTATTGAATCCCTATTTTTAATGTTATAAATTCTCATTTGCTCTTTATCCTTAGATCGGCTCTCTTTCACATAAATCTCATTAGTAATAGGAATATATTAGTTTTACTTATGATGTGCTTGATGAGCTTTTTTACACAAGTCGACAGCCAACTAGTGGTAGAACTCACATGTTCATTTGTCCAAGAGGGACGTGTAAAATAATAAACGATTTTTGTGGTGTATCTCGTCTTTAAAACTTCCCCTTCATTTAAGAAATAATATCTAAAAAGTAAGTATGATTTTCTGGTACATACTGTGTGATTTAAATTTCTGTAAGTTTATCTTCCCACCAAAACGTATGATTAATATCAAGGTTCTATAAGCAATGTTACTAACTCATCGTTTTTTCATGTTCCCCTTATCTTTAAAAAACGTCAACGCATAGGCTTTTAATAAGTTGCTTTAAACTACTTTTTTTACATGCAGCCCTGCTTATAGTAGACGATAGTTTTACAATTCATATTATGTATTTAACAGAGAAATAATTTTCTAGAAGGAATATTAATGCCCTTCGCAGTTCTTAACTTCCTTTTAAGGGCAAGTATGGAGTCTGTCGACTTGTATATCTTGGATGTAACAATGCGGGAAGTTTATGTGGAATGTAACCCGAACTGACAATACATATTGTAAGGAGCACTTGAAATATACTAATTCCCTTGCAGTCACAAGACATGACAGGCTTTGTCCCCTAATATGGTTCGTTTAACATTGAGGAAATGGAGTTTTTATATTTTAATGAAACCCCACATAATAACACACATCGCCTCACGTGCACCGACAGAGTTCGGAAGTTAACTTTTTGCAGCAAGTATCAAAGTAGCAGGCTGCATTCGTGAACTCTACATACGACGACATTATGTGCCCTATTTCATAAATTTTTAGTAATAGCATTACAGAGAACGTGTAATTGCTGTCTGTATACGTTTATTACAGCCTGGGTTGATTGTTTATGCAATGAAACTCTACAGAGCATATGTCTTTCAACCTTTACCTTCTTTTATAGCATGCTTTTCTAAAGACTGAATACAAGTTATTTATCTTAATAGAAAGTCTAAATGGATATGGAAGGGCTTTCGTATTCAAATAATAAGTTCTACATTCTTCAATTACACTGCAAGCACAGTGAGCTTACCCTGGGCCAGTAACATACACTAATGGATATTAACAAATCAAATTTGGCGAAAGTACTTAGATTGGTACAGTGGTTAGCTATACATAGTCTTCGTTTTCTGACAGTAAACACTAACTAACTAAAGAATAATGTTACGCCTCCGTTCGTTAGTTAATTTTCCGTAAAAATTCTTACCGAAGAAACTTTACCGATACAAGTCCTTTCTTAAATAAAACTGGTTTATTCTTTCTGAACACAACTT
>NW_013665755.1:774630-791349 GCF_000517525.1 Limulus polyphemus
TATATATATATATATATATACAAGACTACGCCGACCTAGTAGTCTCCCGACATTTCATGAAGGTTCGGGAAGGAAGTGGCGTGATACGAGCGTCACGTAACCTGCATTGTCGTAACAATAGAATAAGTGAGTGATAAGCAGTGTTCTAGTGATAAACTGCAGACCAAAGCAGCTTGTTACTTTCAAAGATTAGAATCTGCATACCATCTACAAACTCAGCCATCAAATGTTGGTATGATAATATTTCTAATGGTTTTATGTTATACAATTACTCACCGATATCTCTATTATATCGTGTTTGTTCCTTCTTCACAGCCATGCAAGACACAATAACAACAAGAATTACAATGGCCACAGAAGCAGACACTGGTGCTAAAACTGGCAGACGGAAATACTCTGGTAATTCTTCTTCTCCTGAGATTACAGCATGTAAATTCCATTCCATAGGTCCTGCTGAAAAACAAAAACAATTTTGTTTAGTTAGTTATATGAAGATTTCTAAATTTTGACAGATCCTATAAGATATCAAAAACGTCTACAGTTGTGTTATGTGAAAAAATTCTGAATGGTTTTTAAAATCTTTAAACTTACTTTGACATTTTTTGAATAATCCAGGATAGTTTGAAACTAATGTAACAATCATACTGCTACTACCTACTGTTATCAGAGTACATCATATTTAAAGAATCCATAAGATCACACAAACAAATAATTCCTATATGATCCCTCCTTCACTCTTAAACTGTATTTCCATCAAGGCACACTTTAAATATTTAAATGACAGTGTGGGACATATTATGTTATCTTTGTCATTGAACATTACAAAATAAACCAAAATTAATGCCATTTTTTTCCTCTGGACTTATACAACTGGAAATGATCAATTTGACATTTCTGTGAAAAAACAAAAAAAAACATTCTTTTGTTTCCCACCAATATTATCTCATCTCCATTGAAGCTGTAAGTTCTAAGCTTACCTGCACCATCTGTTTTCACTGTCAACGTTTTGCTTGGGTTACTGTTGCCTTTTTGGCTAGCAGCTTGAAGATAAAGACAATAAATGCTTCCAGGTCTCAAACTCTGAAGAACATATTCTTTCTTCTTTATGTGAGGAATTGTAACCTCATTCCATGTGTTAGAGTTTTCTTTGTAGAACAAAATGTAATCTATAAAATATAATCAATCAGTGAGTAAAATAATAAAATAAACCATGAAATTACATCTGTCATGTAATATACATTCTGTCCTCTAACTTACAAGAAAGCTAAATTGTATTTAAATAAATAACATTATAATAAAACAAAAAATTTATAACAGAAAAAATGTTATGAAAGCATTATTAAATTTGGATTTCATAAGTAAATTACTCAACAAGAGTAACACAGTAACACAGTACGTTTGCCTGATGGAGAGCATCTGCAACAAACATTGAAAAAATAAAGTTTCCCTAAGACAGTTGTGTACACTTATTTATTTAAATTATTTTTTTATCATGTCTTGACAAAAGTTATTATTTCAGTTATAAATATGCATAAAAATTACAGGAAAAGAAAATTGGACACTTACGTGAAATCATGTCGGCATCACCTTTGTTTTGTCGCCACTTTATAGTAATAGTAGTTTCTGACTGAGCAGTAACTCTTAAAGATGGAGCTGTAGGAGGATCTAAGTATAAAATATATCTTTAATATCTATGATCTGTGAATAATTAATTAGGTAAAATTACCCATCTCTGAAATTAAATGAAATAAATTAAAGATACCCATATTTAAATTTGTCCATATGAATTAGTACACTATTGTAAAAACTCATATGCATACAGATATGATATTACATATTAATTTTTTTCCAATCTTTCACATCCTATATTTTTAACAATGTATACATATAAACAAATAAACATGTACCAGTGTCTTTGGTTATCTTCCCAATTTCTTGGGATTCAGGTCCTCTACCTGCACTGTTGAAAGCTACCACTACAATACCATATGCTGTATTTTTTCGCAGATGTTGAAGCAAATATTCTTCTGAAAGTCCTTCACTGAATGTCACATGCTTATATGTGTAAGAATCTGTTGAACTTGTTTCCTTGTAGCCAACATAGTAGCCTTTCAGCTGACCATTCCATTGGTCTTTTGGTGGTGCCTAACCATACGAAAATTTAAGTTGTGGTTAATCATGAAAATATATAACATTGATTTTTTTATGACTTTAAGAGAAAGTTAATGGTTGTTTACTCAAAATTTAAGGTACAAATCTAAACATTTGTATACCTACTAATTTTGGCAGTTGCCTTTCTGGACGATTGTAATCTCGGTCCTTATGTTAAGAGTTTTCGTTGTAGAACAAAATGTAGTCTACAAAATATAATCAACCAGTCAACAGAATAATAAGTTAAACCATAAAATTAAATTTTTTTGTGTTGCCTACATTATCTCATCCCCACTGAGGTAGTTATACAGCTTGTATAGTCTTCATGTTGGGCAATTCCTTTCTGCATGTCTTGTATAAAACAAACTAAACTCTTTAGTTCAGTGAATAGCAAACACTATTTATACTGGAGACAAGTACTCTCATATTTACTCTGCCTTAATAAAATTATGAATTCTTTTTGTACTTTCTTGACTTGAACAAAAATATTTGTTGATAATGTCTTGAAAATATTTTCATAAGCAAGTCTTTTAGTGTAATATTTTGTTCGAAAACATTAATAAACATTAGTATTTTAACTATTGCGATGTAAATAACCATACAAACAGCCATACAAAAACATTAGTAGTAGTATTTTAACTATTGTGATGTAAATAACCATACAAACAGCCATACAAAAACATTAGTAGTAGTATTTTAACTATCGTGATGTAAATAAACATACAAACAGCCATACAAAAACATTAGTAGTAGTATTTTAACTATCGTGATGTAAATAACCATACAAACAGCCATACAAAAACATTAGTAAACATTAGTATTTTAACTATCGTGATGTAAATAAACATATATTTTCCTTAATTTTGGCTTTAAATTTAAGCCATCAAAAACCCAAGGAAAAAATTCCTTCATAACTTTAATTTGTATTATTTGTAACAAAATATCTTACTAAATAGGAGAAAATGTCATAATCATAAAAAGACAAACTTTAAAATATTTTTACATTGATTTTTTGGTCTTACTTTCCACTTGATATGAAGGGTTCCAGCTCCCCTGGCTTCCACCGACACATCAGTAGGTGAAGCACTTGGCTCTGAAAACAAAGATGGTACATCATGTACTCTTAATAGAAAGCTTACAAGGATATGGAAGGTTTTTTGTATTCAAACAGTAAGTTCTACATTCTTCAAGTAGAAGATAGTTTGAATTAGCTGTGAGTGAATGAAAGATGCTGAATGCTAATTGAATTTGATTAAGCAAGGAGAGAGATTTAAGTAATACCATATTAGGTTAACCCCATCTTGAGTGAACTTCTAGTAGATAATATCTTTATATATGCTTTCTTCATTAAGCATTAAAACACACAAGTTTAGAATAAACGTCATACATTTTAAAGAAAATGTTTTAAAATTGTAATGTTTGTTTCTTCAATTAAGGATATATGAAACCTCACAATTCAGCACACAAAGTAAATCTTAAGAATATTTACCTTCTTCACTTGTGAGAAAATGTCTGTTTTCAGATGGAGTTCCTTTTCCTACATCATTTTCTGCCATCACTCGCACAACGTAGGATGTTCCTGGTTGAAGTTTATAAAGTATTGTTGAAGTCTGTGCTGAAGAAACTGTTTCTTCTTCCAGTCGATGAGGAGTACCTTAAAAAATTAAAAAAACAGTTATATTTTAATTTTCTCACTTTGGTTGATCTTATAAATATTGGTTCCTATTATTAATAATGCCTTGAATTAAAGACACACGTATGAATATGTACAGTATAAAGAATTTATAAAAATTACCTTGGTTTTGCCAATATTGGATAATGTATTTGTTAACAGGACTATTTCCACTATAGGGCATCATCCATGTGATTCTCACACTTCTACTCCAAGTTTGGTCCACACGAACATCTGATGGGGCTGAAGGTGGTTCTGAGTATTTAACAAAACAATAAAAAAATTTAAGATCACATTCTTTAGCAATCGGATTATCTAACCAATGTTAGTAGAACTGTCAAAGATTCTTTAAAAAAATTCTAATGGAGGCCCAAGCATTAGACTGTAAATTATGATTTTAAAAACTGCATTTATTTACAATTGAGCATTGCTTTTACATTACAGAAGTCAAAGTTTTTTAATAACATTGATTCAATAATTCATATAATTTATAAAACAAAATTTAATTCAATATAGGTAATTTGATATGCATGTACATGTTCTGGACTGTGAACTTCAGAGTTAATTGTTACACTGCAAAAATAATTAATGTCACACGTTAATTTTGTACACATTGAAAGAAATAAAGCAGAATATTTAATAAATGTGTCCTAATTGTATTGCTAAACAGGTTTGTTGTTATTGCATTAAGATATTTAAGAATAAAAAGTTACTTGGTGAATTATCATCTAATCTAACAGTTTGAAGAGTTGTATAAAATCTTTTATACTAGTTTGTTTTGAATTTTGCACAAAGCTACACTAGAGATATCTGCTCTAGATGTCCCTAATTTAGCAGTGTAAGACTAGAGGGAAGGCCTACTGTTCACTTGACTCAATTATCTATATCTTCGATCTATCTGCATATCTATCTGTCTATGCAATCTATTCAATCTCGCTGGTTTTCTTTCCAGGCTTACATAATAAAAAAGAGGGCGCCTCGAACAAACTAGAGTTGCCAGGAAAATTCATGATTCTTTAAGAAACTCCAGTGCACAAGTAAGAGTAACAAGCATGATCACAAGAACAGGTCCTGCCTCACCATCTTCGGTGTCACTGACTGTACAATTTGTTTCTTACTACAAAAGACGACCAAGTAGTTGCACAATGTTAAATTTCTCTATTGTATTAGCTTATGTAGCATTTCAAGTTACTCACCAAGGACAATCAATTTTATTGTTCTTTGGTCTTCTCCATACGCATTCTTTGCTAGACACGTAAAGATTCCATTGTCACTATGGTCTACTCCATGGACTTGAATTTCAGACAATGTTCCTCCTTCCGTTGTTCTGTCAAATATCTGGTAACTAAGATGAGATAATTATTCTTAGAAACTGTTTCCAGTTAGAACAATTACAGATGTAGTTTTGAAGGCATGTTACTTATTGCACAAACCTTTAAGCTTACCCAAAGTAATAAAATCTGCTTACACTAGAATAAGAAAATTTGCAGAAATTTTAATATTCTGTTAATTAGATGCTTGGATGCACGAGTTCAAGTTCAATGATAACATTAAAACAATAAATTTATAAAATCCAATATTAAAAATAAATCTTAAAATTCTCTAATCAGTTATATACATGTTTCAGCATGCTAATTAACCGTGAAAGTAATAATTGTATCGAAAATGTTAATAATGTGAGGAAAACAAATGTAAGGTCAGCAGACTGATTCGGTATAAAACTAAAAGTTAAAGCAGAATTAACTGTAAACTTTCAGTGCTAATGACGTCTTCTAAATCCATACGTAATTTCTATAAACCGTAAGCGCATTCTTTACTGTTGTATTGAGTGAATGATCAACCGAAGCTAGAGGAATAAACGTTTTCATTCGTGTAGAAAATCCAGGTATTTTAAATCTAATTTGTTGTGACCTTCATTGATCAACCTGACAGTGGAGTGAACATTTCAATTGTCATTAAAGTTAAAGAGACGGAAAGATGAAGTGATCTATGAATTATTCACGTTGTCGAGGGTAACAGTAGTTTAACTGTCACACGGTTTTCAACAGTTAATTGTTAATGCTAGAAGGTTCAAGGCAAAAGAAAAAAGGACAATTGTGTGTTCTTGGAAACTTATGAGACAAGTAGTAACCTTGAAACAATGCTTCTTAAATCACCATACGGACTGAATCGGTATACTAACAATAAAAAGTTGGGTAGTTTGGCTTATTCAAGGAGAGCTACTCAATGACTATCTGTTCTAGCAGTCCATAAATTTGACTTGAAAAGTTGCAGGGAAGGCAGCTAGTCAACAGCACGCACCGCCAACTCATGAGCTACTATAATTGAAGAGTTTAATGGCCACGTCACTGTTATAACGCACTCACAGACTCGTAGCACAGAGTACGAGTTTTTGTTTTCCCTTTTTAGCTACAACCAGACACGAACTATGGACTCTCGATCCTCAGTCCAGCACACCTACCGCTAGGACACAAGTTGTTTGGATGTTCTTGTAATTAAAATTAATTTTCAATTCTAATTCTAACAACTCATGAGTTAAAGCAAAGGAGAGAATATAATATGCCAGCCATACTGCATCTACCACATCCTGTGTAGACGATGCCTTTCGCCCAATATCAGGGCTCATCAGGCCGGCTGGGATAAAAACATAGTAGTTGTCTAGGCGCTATATATGATCCGTTTTTATGAACAACGACTGTTATGGTGTGAACCAGATTAAGCAAGTGAATTTTATTTGCTATAGATTTTATTAAGTAACTCTGAGTAAATATTTAAATAATTAGTTAGTTTAGCTTGCATATCCTCGCATAGGCTACACATATGCTATCTGCACTTGCCTTTCTTAATTTTGAAATGAAAGACTATAGAGAGAGCCGTGAGTCAACACTACCAACTTTTGGGCTACTCTAACTGAATAGTGAAATTTGACGGTTACTCTTATAACACTCATGGACCCAAAGCGCAGAGCACACGATTTTGTTGCAGCAATGGGAAGTGAACCATGAATACTCGGGTCTGACATGCTAACCACCAGCTGTCAAGTTTCACTAACTTCTGATCAGAGATAATGAAAAATGATATATACATCGGAATTTCTGAATTTATAAGTACATGTCTGGAAAATTTATTTCTAATGTGCTCTTTACTTTTAAATCTAGTAAAATATTAGTTGAAATGCTATGTTTTAGCCGCGGCATATCGGATTATAGAATGGCTCTGAGTTTTTTTTGGGTTTTTTGCTTGTTTTTTCAAGTACAAAATTTTAGCTCATAGCTCCAGCTCTTGAACGATTTGAGATCTAATTACAGCCGCGGCTACCGAGGATTCCCTTTCTTACTGAATTCGATGTTAAGGTTTGGGACTGTGGTAAAGCTCTGGATTTCGGATCTGTAGAGCCGGGTTTGAATCCGTGCGATACCACAAAATGCGTTATAAGAGTGAAAGTCAATACCTTAGTATAGATGGTGGCTGACTGGGTACTGCTGCATTTCCTCTGGTTATTAATTAAAAATTAGAGACGACGGTAGGTAGCCTTAATGGCTTTGTCATAAATACTAAATACAAAATAGAGTATAAGAACAAACATACTAAAAGAAACAACTAGAAGACTTCATAAACATTTATCTTTTATAAAATGAGTTTTTAAGAACTTAAAGAATGAAATATAAAAATATCTATGCATTTCAAAATATTATTTAATATTAAAGATGAAAACAAAAACATGCATTGAAAAATTAAGAAGCAAGACTAAATTGTGTGTGCCTGTGCGTTTGTCAGCAAGATTTCTAGAAAACGGCTGAATGGATTTGGACGCAAGTCGATATACATTTTGACTATGACCGAACTTAGAAGTGGTTAGTTTCTGTAGGGTCAAGGTCAAAGGTCAATTCACGATAATTCAAAAATTCCCTATCTCTTAACATGGGGACCAATTTATCACACAAGTTTTGCTCTATAACTCAGTCAACCTGGTGGGCCTATGTAGAATGTTATTCCTCATTGTCCTGCCAAAAATGGTCAGTGTCCGTTGGTAAAGACAGACATACGGACAGATTTTCGTATTTTTTGAATATGATCAACTTTGCGTGGCGGAGGTATGCGTTCTGCTGAGTGCCTCTCTAGTTTACTATACAAACAATATAATGCAGTCACCTTCCTTATAATTTTTCTGTCTAATCTAAATATTTACATCTAAACGCTAGATCTCATATTTATGCTAATTTTGATAAACTGTAATGCAAAATAATGAAAATGAAATGATGAAAATTTAAAAAAATGATTATATATATATATATTGTTTATACATCTGAGTAACTAAACCAAAATTACGGAACGTCATTATATAAATTACTTAACAATTTTAAAAAAAGACAACACAAGAAACTTATTACTAACCGGCCAGTGTCCACTCTCGAAAGACGATCGTTATCCTTGTTCCAACTAATCGTCATTGGGTTATCACCAAGTGCGTCACATTCTAACTTTACCGAGTCACCACGATGGACTCTCTCGACATGAAATTTTTCTTCAAATCTTGCAGGAACTTATAAAGAAAGAAAAACGAAATCAACATGAAAAGTGATGTATCATGAAGCTTAATTAATAAATAACTTTGATGTTTGTTAATAATTTCTTACATATAACTAAAATGAAATGCAAAATACATTAAAAATCAATCGCAGTTAGTGAGATTATTGACGGAAAATTAATCAATGAAGGTGAAATGCATTACCACAAACTTATTAAACTCAATTACGGCGAATTGCTGAATATATAATTTATTTATCTTTGTAGCATCATTAAATTTGAGGTAGTTATTATAATAAAAAGCCGTTCATCCTCCTAAGTTCTTCAATTAATTACCAGCTTCAAGTAAAGAAACATAACGTTGTAGACCAAATGAAAAAAAAAATCTAAATTTATTTAAACAACATAGTGCAAAATCAAAAATTTAGAGTTCATATAATCACTGCTAAAGATTTAAGGAAATGATATACAAAATAAATTATAGAAATTCTTTATGCGGATTACTAATGAAACTTAAAAAGAGATATGATTTTTTTAGTTCGTATGGCTTTATTAAAACTGACAATTTTACATGGGTTAAATAAAACAAGACATGATTTCATAGTAAACTAATTTCGTATGTATTAAAAAACTAAGACTAAAAAATGTTAGCTTCAAGGTCTATACATATTACAATTTGCCTAGTTAATTGGATGAACAACACGCCGTCTTACTAAATACTCAGCCTGGTTAATCTACAATAATATATTAGTAATGTCTGTTGAATGTCCATGTAACTGCTTCGCAGGGCGTGGATGGATCTTCACCCAAATTGGTGTGGAGGTTCATTAGGTCCATTCAGGGGTACATACAAATTTTCAGTTCTGCACTTTGCGGTATTTATGGGCGTTTTTTACCACTGCTTCGCCCCCTGTTGATGGATCTTTACCAAATTTGACATTAAGGTTTTTGGATCCATGCAAATTTGCGGTTTCGTATTTTGTATTTTGCAGTTTTTATGGGCATTTTTGCGTTTTTTTACAATTACATATAAGGGAAGAAACTTTCCATTAATCATGAATTTACAGTTATATATATATATATATATATATATATAGATGGTTGATATATAAAATAGACATGATACACAATGTATCAAACTAAATTTCAAATAAGCAGTTTGAGATTACAAACATAAATAGCAACTTTTACAAGTAAAAAATCCTGCATTTTCCCCTTTGCCATTTTAAGCCTATTTTTATCATTAATATAACATGTGTTTCATTATAAAATTGCATATATAACTGCTAATTTTATATGTTGACATTTCCGAAAGTTCAATATTGATTTTTTGTAATTAACATTGTATAATTATTATTTCATTGTCATTAATGTACTAAAATATATTAACATTTACTTTTTGTTTGTTTGTTTTCAATTTTGTGTAAAGCTACACGAAGGCTATCTGCGCTAGCCGTCTCTAATTTAGCAGTGAAAGGGTAGACGGAAGACAGCTAATTATCATCACCTACCGCAAACTCTTGGGCTACTCTTTTATCAACGAATAGTGGTATTGACCGTCACATTAAAACGCCCCCACGGCTGGATAGGCGAGCATGTTTGGTGTGACGGGGATTCGAAGCCGCGATCCGGAGATTGCGAGTCGAGCGCTCTAATCACCAACGTATACTGATATGACGTTGAAACACTATTACGTTACGTAACATGTACTCAACATTACTTTATGGTTATGACTAGTCTCAACACTTGTACTTTTACTACACTAAACTTTCTCCATAACGGTCTTGTGCTGTAACATTAGCACTACCATTAATATTTTTTATTTTTTTATTATATGGTTTTATTTGCAAATGTGTGGTAATAAAAATATGTGTGTTTTCTTAGCTCAGCTTAGAACCGAAGACCTCTCAGACACCAATAGAACGCTCCACCAGTTAAGCTACAGTGAATCTCTACCAACTGAACAAGAGGGTTAACCACCTTGTAACTACTAGTAAGGTAGTGAGTGCAGTACCGAATGAGATAGATGGCTAACCACCTAGTATCTTCTAGTAAAGTAGTGAATGCTCTACCAACTGAGTTATATGGTTAACCACCTAGTAGCTTCTAGTAAGGTAATGAATGCTCTACCAACTGAACAAGAGGGTTAACCACCTTGTAACTACTACTAAGGCAGTCAGTGCACTACAGAAAGAGATAGATGGCTAACCACCTAGTATCTTCTAGTAAAGTAGTGAATGCTCTATCAACTGAGTTATATGGTTAACCACTTAGTAGCTTCTAGTAAGGTAATGAATGCTCTACCAACATAACTACATGGTTAACCACCTAGTAGTTGCTAGTAAGGTAGTGAGTGCAGTACCGAATGAGATAGATGGCTAACCACCTAGTATCTTCTAGTAAAGTAGTGAATGCTTTACCAACTGAGTTATATGGTTAACCACTTAGTAGCTTCTAGTAAGGTAATGAATGCTCTACCAACAGAACTAGATGGTTAACCACCTAGTAGTTGCTGTTGAGGCAGTGAATAGCATAATAACTGAGCTATATAATTAACCACTAGTAGCTGCTGGTAGAGAATTAACCTTCTGGCACTTCTAGAAAGGCACTACCACACACGGTGATTAGCTAGCAGGGATACGGTGTATGTGTGAAATGTCTACGTAATTAAAAATAATTTTATGAAACAAACAAGGATATATTGATTTATTCTTTGGGATATAAGTAGAGTACACATAACGCACTGATTCTCACTAGCGTAGTTCTTTCATCTGATCCACCATACTTTAAATAAAGAAAGATATTTACACCAAGATTAACGATCAGAGATGCACATCACGGACGGGCAGATGTTCTATTAATTTTCCCAACACCTCTAACCACAGACTCTGAAGGCCTTGAAAATCAGACATGACGTTGAGACTAGACGGACCTACGAGTTCCCACGGTTGATAGTTTGGGGGAGACACTTTCTTAGAATAAAGAATCCTCGCCACGAGCTCGCGTGGCGTGACATATGTATACTTATTGCTATCAGTGTGTATGATCCGCTTTTATGTTTAACAAGTACTATTTCGAAAGTTTTGAAAACTAAATATGAGTATATAACACAATGTTTGTTTTTTGTTTGTTTATTTTTAATTATGCACAAAGCAACACAAGGACTATCTGTGCTCTGCCAACCACGGGTATAGAAACCCGGTTTCTAGCGTTGTAAGTCCGTAGACATACCGCTGTGCCACTAGGGGGCATATAACACAATGAAAAGATGCTTAACATATGGTGTCTCTTTAGGATATGAAATACTGGGCAAGACGAATAATTTACTACACACGATAAACACAGTTAGTTTGCTATAAACTAACAGAAAATACAGAATTGCGTGTAAAAGAAAATTCGATATAAATATTTGTTAAACCTCACTTTCTAGTAGGCTAACATTTGAAACAAAAGCAAATGTTTTAATAGCTCTGTTACACATGACACTTCATCTACCATTCGAAAATATATTTTTTTCTTTTTAAAAAATGCTTAAAATCATGGATTTGTTAATAAGCACAGTTATATTCAATTACACGAATGCAATTTGCTCGTGTGCTAACGAATTCTGCTTTATGCATATTTTATGCTGGCTTTAAGACAAATCGAATAGATAATTGGTTGGCCAAAAGATCGGATCTTAAACTAAAGTGACGTGTGAAGAAGACTAATAAGATTTTATTTCTGTAAAAGCTGATGATACAAAAGCATGACTTTTTATACCCCAATAGCTTTTTAAACGCCAAATGATAAAGGATGTCCAGGACTAAATTCACTTACATGAATATAATAGCTTTAGTTATTTTATTTTAGGCAATTTAATTTTACATAACAAATTTCGCAAAAACAATACCCTTAACAATATCAAAATACATTTTTCGATCTAAGGCAAAACTAATAGATCCTCTATGAAATTATAAATATATATCTTACGATTATATCTAATACTTTAATTGATATATTTTGACCTGTTTCTCTAACAGTCATGTTGAACCCCTACATTTTAAAATTACACACTCACACAAAGAGTAATGATTTTATTGGGGGTGCACACATAAGCGGCCAGGCAAGACTCTCCCTCTCCTAAAAATAAAAAAATCTCTTATGGCATTTTTTTATTACAAGCTGGTATCTATGTTGAATACAATCCTAACTGTACCACAACTAATATTAGTCATGATACCACTTTCATGTTTTTTAGATTTAAGGGTAATTTCAGAGGCGTAGAGCAGAATTTTCCCATCGGAACCCCTTCATATCCGATTTATCATAGCGTTATGAAGCCCTATTTAGCATGCCTCCCCCGTATCGCTGGGTCTCTGGGGGCAGTTGTTACCCCTCTGGATAATTCTCTGATCAAAGAAGTGTCTTTTGATTTTATAATTATATAAAATGATCATTTACGCACTTTAATGATAAAACGGGAACAATAACTGAACAATAATATAGATTAACAAAATATTAATGTTTCCTACATGCAGATTAGCTATTTATTCACTATCCGTTGTTTCATGTTTGATATGTAAGTACTGATATTATTACACTAATTCATTATGTATCACATGCTTTAAGATGCCAGTACTCTATGAAGTCTGAGTATATAAAGTTATGCATACGAAAAATATGCCTCCTTAAAGACTTCTCAACGTCTGTAAATAAATTTCTCTTATATATCTATACATTAAATTACTCTATTATAGTATAAGAAATAGCAGTGAATATACAAACTAGTCTAAAGGTTCTCCGAGTGCTTCATTTTCCCAGTCCTACATAGAATTTAACATGTCTACAAGCAAATACTTGGATGCCAAATACTAAACTACAGATTTAAACAATCTAAGTATATATCACTTCCTGCATTATTGTACCATTGTTTTCCATTACAGGAACACGTTGAATTGAAGGTCTGATTTGCTTTAAAACATCTACAAGGAGTAATGTTGCGTTTATTCTTCCACCTAAATGACATTAGTTCCACTCGTACAGTTGGCACAGGTCATCCATATAATCACATTGTCTAGTTTATTTGTTCACAACATCGACTAGAAACCCTCCCATTTATTTAAAGTTCAGGATCACCTGTGCCTGTTTAAGGTTTAGGATCATCAGTGCCTGTTTCTGTTTTGAACTTCTAACTCAACCTCTTAACTCACTTTCAGTCATAAATGAACTGTAGCAGGCTAGAACTTTGATATCCGTTTGTGTATGTGGTATCACGAGCTTACAATAATAGCCTGGCGTTTAGTGTTAGTTCCGTAATAACGAAGTATAACCACCGATTACACGTCCAATACATACGCTATAAAATATCTAGCATAGTTTTAATTAAATTGTCAAGATATTAATATCACAATAATGAGTTAAGTTATTGTGTGCTAAATAAGAGACATTAGCACATATGTAATGAAATATTATGCATTTTCCCCATATTTATGGCCTTACTTAGTTTACCTCAGTAAATTAGGTCTGATGCTGTGTGAATGGCCTTACCTAGTTTACCTCAGTGAATTAGGTCTGATACTATATGAATGGCCTTACCTAGTTTACCTCAGTGAATTAGGTCTGATACTATATGAATGGCCTTACCTAGTTTACCTCAGTGAATTAGGCCTGATACTATATGAAAAAGAAAGAGATGCTTGATTTATTTACATTTAGTTTAAAGTTGCACCAATTGGCCTTGAACTTACAAATCAAAGGATGGCATTCAACCATATCGTAATTAGCATAATATTAGAGATTTTATCAAGCATGGTTGCCAGCTTATAACAAAAAATAGCAGCAAAACTTTCTTGAAGTATCATGTAACAATTGGTTGGCTGTCCAGCGTGCAAACGCAAATATTTCTCAAAAACTTACTTGATTACAATGAAAAGTGTACTTACGTTGTACAAGTGCGTATAATTAATCTTGCCATTCATTTAAGAATAAAAATTTTCTATCGTTAAACAAGGAATAAGATACCAGTGGTTTTATTATTTTAAAACAACTTCCCTAACTACAGTATATATATATATATATATGTACGTAATTAATAGTCGTACGACGCTATCATGCCAGTGTTATGACCTAAACAAAACCGATTATGGAAGTTAGTCTTAACCAATTTTATTCTGGTTACTAAAAGGCATAACTTAATTAGTTGTCAGATTATGCTTTACCTCAATAAGGAAACAGTTTTTCTTGGAAACCACCAATGATCTTTCATAAACAGCACTTGCAAATCTGTTTGTTTGACTGTTTTAGAGCAAAGCCACATTCGGATACCTGTTTTATCCACCGCGAAGAATCGAGCCCCGAATCTTAATGCTGTGTGTGTTCGTAAACTCATCACTATCTCAACACTTAGAGTTCCAAAAAAGCAAATCGAAATCACACTGTACATTTCAGCTAAATTAGCTGAAACTATGATGTATTCAACTATATGAAAATATTCGTACATACTTTGAAAATAATTAACAATTAATAACCGATTACAAAAATTAGTCTTGAATCAAATCTACTCACATTACTAGTTGAACGTGTAAAGAAATTAGTTGTTAGGTTATACTTTACATAAAAAAGAAAGGAACTGTAAGTTTTTCATGGAAACCACCAGTGACCATTTATAAACAGCACTTGGAGATCCAAGAAGTAAATCAAAATTACACAGTACATTTCAGTTGATGCAGTGTGTTGTGGGTAAATTAGCTCATGGTTCTAAAATTACTTGGTTGTTAGAAATTGTGAGCATTCAGTGTGTTGAATAAATTATTATTGGTTTTTCTTTCACTCATTAATACACGAGAGTTTATGTATCTCAATATGATTGTCTCGTTAATATAAAAGCACGTCGAGAACTAAAACAATCAGAACACAAATTATCATAAGTTACAAAACTTGCTACCTGTAAATATGCTCCCAAATCAAACGTGCGTAACTCTTAACCTTCTCGTAAGAACGGCTTCAAGTAGGCTCTGAATCACAATTCTTGGTATACTTGTACTTTACACACTTCGAAAGTCGATAAATAAAGCACGTTGTTGATTGATAAAATTATATTTAGTTAATATACACTTTATAGTGTAATTTAAGAACATACTTGCGTATAAAATGCTTCTTAGTTCTAGGTCATTGCATTCAATGTGTAAATTTTAACCATTTCATTTGAAACTTTCAATACAAACATTAACCTCTTTTATTCCATCAACATCAGAGGTTCTTTTAGTGTCCATTGAAATATTTTATTGTGTAAAACTTAGTATGAATTCAAATTTGTCGAACAACTTGTCTTATCTTAAAACACGAACACTATTTCAACCACTTTTTAATTCCACCAGATGTATATATATCAGGTACAAAGTAAAGCATGTAGCAAAACGACATCGAATTCTGCAAGCAGATTGCAAAGTGAAAATGAAACTATAAATAAAAGATAAACATAACCTCATAACTTTTCTCACCAAAAGCTTAATATTTTCTCCACGTATGAACGACAACGGCCACCGGTTGACTGAAGCGTTCATTCTATTACTATAGTCGGTTCATTTGAGGCCAATCCTGTTCTATAATTTACATCGTTAGTTTGACCATGACCACTAACCTCCTCTTTTCATGTCAACTCATGACCGACCTTACTCCGAATTTTACAGCTAGTCTTACCATGAAGAGAAAGTGTTACAATTTTGTTGACTGCATTTCCAATTCCGTTACTTGCTGTGCACTGGTATTTGCCAGTGTCTTCCTGATGAACACGGGTTATAATAAGAGATCCGTTTTCTGCAACACGAAAACGTTCTTTCGAAGTGATGGGCAGATACTCCTGTGTCGTTGAAGCTGAAAGTATGAATTATAAAAGTCATACTTTCTTAGCAACTACATAAAGTTTAAATAAATGATCCAATAAGAATAACTGGGTTGTTTCAAGTTCGTTCTTAAATTACTCTACTCACCAATAGACGGGAGAAACTCCCAGCTTACAGTAGGTTTGGGATATCCTCCAACAACGCAATCAAATGTTATACTGCTCCCCACAGAAGCTATACCAGTAGTTGGTTCCTTTATCCACTTCGGTGCAACTGTAATATACATATATTTGTATAAAACAATTATTTATTCAATAAACTGTCTTTATCAGGCCAGTTAAGGTTCTTTACGATAAAGTTTATAATAAATATTAATTATTTGAGATAACCTGACTAAAGCCATTCAAGCATACAGTATTGAACCAATAAGTTATTTTTAGGAGTGGGAAAATTAGAAAAAATAATTATTTTATATTCCCCTCAGTTGTGTGACAAGCTAATCTAGTCAACAGTAAACAATATATTGTTCGTTAATTAATTTTCCGT
>NW_013665755.1:791370-793396 GCF_000517525.1 Limulus polyphemus
AGATTTCATGAAGGGACGTGAACGTTCGAGAAGTGCATGACGTGTTACTAGTGTCACGTGACCTCCGCTGTCGTAACAATATGTATATAATAATCTTAGATTGCTATTAATTATCAAAAGACGTTATATGTTTGAATGTTCTTCACATGGCTGTTCTATAACTTGCGAATTATCTGAAAGTTTAATGTTTTATTTTAACTTTGTATAAGTTGATTCAAACCCAATCAGTATGCTTTGACGTATGCACTTATTTAAAAAAATAATTTAAGGTCTTATAATATTTATTTAATCTTTTCTTATAGTTCTCTTTGTGTTCTTGCCAGTTTATTTTTAGCGATGAACATATTTTGTTCTATTTAAATGCATTCTATTGAATTTTTTTTAATGAAATATAAACAATTTCGTTAAATTTAACAAATGAACATTGACTTTTCTCACACGTCATTTAATAATTTCAGATTCACATTTCGTTACATATTTTGAAAGAGCTTTCGAAACACGTGAGTAGCACGATTTAATTAACACAACACTGATTAGATAAGTCACTGTAATATCAATATAAGTTTCAAACATTTAATTCAAGTATTGGATATATGTATCGATTGGACAAGTCGTTTATGTTGAAGATCTTCGATTAATAATAGTCTATCTTAGACATTTTGAAAATGATGGAACATTGGAATAACAGTCACTTGAACTTTCTAAGTTGCTATTTCATACTGGCCATAAAACAAACTATTCAAGAAGCGAAGAAAGTTAACTAGCTGAGGTTCATAAAAATTGTGTAAAATAATTGGTTGTTGAAATTCTGTCGTTCAAAATTCAATAACTTCACTGGAGACCATAAATATAGCGTTATTTAAGATGAAATAAAATATACAAAAATATACACGAAAAAAATCAATTCAAGCAAAAAATGTTACAATTATTTCAAAAAGCAAACAGGTACTTTGATTATCAGCTTCATATAAAAAACAAAACCGTAACCACTTGATAAACAAAGTAATAACCTTTAATTTTTATTGTCTTAGCTAACTAACGAGACCATACATAAACAAGTCCAAGCAATAATAACCAGCAAAATGACAACATAACTTTCAATTCCAAAAAAATTTTTTCGTGAAAAGGGCTAACTAATGATAATAATGATAGGAAATGCTGGTAAGCACGAGACTTTTAATTAGCAGTAAGAAATTCAACATCTTAGAGAATTTTCTTAGAACGACGCTAGACCTAGTTGACAATAGTAACGAAATACAGAAGTCTTTACAAGGTACAAAAATCTGACAAAGTATAATAGGACACAAACAGTTTGTTTAAAAATGTAAGAAAAAAGAAAGTAACAATAAATACGTCGCCTAATTTCAAGAAAATGTTAGTACAGTGTTTTTCGCTAGTTTATGAATGTCTCGAGTTGTGACCGGGAGTGTGACATAATAAAGTTTACTTATGGATGTATTTAAGGCAATTATACTACTGCATTTGATCAAATAAGTTTGCCATAAGAAAAATAAATATATCCTGCAGTAGTTATTGGAATATCAATTTCTCTTGTAGTGCAAAAAAAAAATGTTATAATGAAATTGACCTTAAAAACAGGAATTGGTGTTCTTAAGGATTATCCACAGCAAGTATCCTCGTGAAAAACATTTTATTATTGTCTAAACATTCAGTGTTTTTGAAAGCTCTGTCAAATAACCTAGAACACAAATATGATCGCGTGTTTGCTCTGATACGTATAATCATCCAACAAACATATAATATCTTTGTACTTTTTATGAACTTCTGTATTTTTTTAGTATTACCAGCATAAATAACACAGGTCTGCGAATTTAAATTTCAAAAAAGTTGTTTTGTTTTTAATAACGGATTTTCCTTAATTCAGCTACGCATATTTCAATAATAATATTAATTTTTTTCTATCACGTATGAAGGGAAAAAAAACTCTCTTACTTAGATCAAATTATTATTTCGTTCACCATAATGAAGATTTCTTATTATTATGTTTGTTAACAGAAATACAAAC
>NW_013665755.1:794078-798861 GCF_000517525.1 Limulus polyphemus
AATTTTCGGATTAAGTGTACAGGAATTACTGCAGAACACGTAAAAATTTCAAGACAATAAAACCATCGCAAGCCTGTGTAAATAGCAAAATGTATTAATACAAAATGCATTATTAACAAATTCTAAGAACCTATGAGCTTAAGTTAAGAAGAATATTCTATAATACGTCAACTACACTACTACAATGTCCAGTGCTGACAAGGCATTTCGCCTAGTACAGGCACAGTAGTGGTCTAGGCGCTATATTTCAATGAACAACTTTTAAAGTGTTAAACTTAGATTAAGCAAAATAATTGTAGTTATTATTATTTTTATTTCAAGCAATTTACAAACTAGATTCATGTGCATTATTAAAAAAAATCTATCAGCTACTGCAAGCTTTATTTCTGAATGATCGTGGTTTTAAGAAAAAAACAAAAACTGTTAATTAATACATCTGAAAACAGTGAGATATCATGAATAAAGCTCATGATGCTAGAATTTGTTTGCTTGAAGTTATGCACAAAGATGTTAGAAAAACACGTAGGTTCAAGAAGTCTTAATAGAAATGAATTAAAAACTTCTATAACCCGAAGTGCAAACTGGGAGTAAAGCTCTATATTCAATGATAAAATAATAATTTGCGTGACAAAACCACCAATTCTTGACTGTAGTCTTATAATTATGGTGAATATTTAAAGAAATAGTAAACTTTACCTGGAATAGTTAAAGGAGCAGTGAACTGGTCTGAGCCATGATTATTTCTAACGATGCATGTATAATTTCCAATATCATCTTCTCCAACAGTAATCACTTCCAACAAGGAGTAATCCTCAAACATTTTAATGGTCACTTTAGGAACCTGTATCATTGGATGTCCATTCTTCAGCCACTGAAAGTGCAAAGGTCGCTCTCCCTCTATAAGTGCACAAATTGCCTTAACAGTTTGGCCCTCATTCAACGTTTTTGGGAAAATAAAGGGTTGAAGTTTTGGTACACCTTTGAGAAAGTATATACATATAATTAATTCTATAATACTAATTAATAAGTATGAAAAATATTGAATAACTCTGCCAGTGAAACTAGAGACAAAATACAAAAACATTATCATCTAAAGTTTCTTGGGTAACCTATATAATATTGTTGTTTTCCGAATTTGAGTTTGATTTTTACTTGAGTTAAGTTAATAAACCAAGCAAAACGTCAAATAATTGGTTAGATTTGGTTCTAATTATATTTCTTACATTAACCATTTAGTTGTTTAAACATAATTTACTCTTGCATTTCATAATACAAGTCTAACATGTATGTACTAAACGAACCACTAAAAAATGTACCTTACCTGTTCCATACACACGTTCTAATAACAATAAACACAGGATACAAAACACTGTCACTTCCATTCTATTGCAGATCCCAGGAACTCGAGAAAACAGCGCGTGGGTCATGATTTTCCCGCCAAGTTACACGATATTTTTCCGTCCAAAGTTTTACGGCCAGCTGTGACTAAGCTAAAACATACACGCAGACACTGAATGAGATAAACTTATGGCGGTCGAATTTATCAGCAAGGTTTTAGCCATGTGCTAAATAATATTCGATGTACATGTGTATGAAATTGGTGTTGTAATCTACAAATCTCGAGGTTCATAACGTAGCGTAATTCCACAATTAATCAAAGAAGGCAACTACATACTAGTAAGAGAATAGTGTTTCAATCCGCCATCAATCTTTATGTCGGAACAGCAGCGCCACTGCAGATAGATCTGGACTGTAAAAACACTCACAAGGGAGATGTGTGGTGTAATGTCAATATGGTTCTTATGTATGTTTAGTTATGTCCATAAACAAATGTGTCATATACTTTTTCAAATTATGATATCACGTTCATGTAACAACTTTTGTGAATTAAGTTATCACTTATATGTTCGATTCAAAGAAAAGAATTGCAAACTATGAATGGTTATGTTTTCAAGACACATAAACACACATATATCTGTATATATGTGTTTGTATGTATGAGTGTATGTATATATATATGTACACACACACACACACAATATTTTTCGTAAAACACTCACCAAGGATTAGGAATATCACCTTACTACCTCCCCTTCATCAAATATGGTCTGAATATGTAATATATATACATTACCAAACATATGCATATACCTTTATGACATTTGAAAATAGCCACAATGATGAAAAAATAGTACGTTTGTAGCTTCTTTAATAAACCATGTTTGTACGAATGTATAGATTACAAAAGTCATACAGTTCAATTTTCGCTGCTTTATATGCTGAAGAGTTACATTTTTTTGGTCTACATGAAAGTACGGACGATACGTTGTAATAAGAAAAAGGAGAAACTCGTATTTTCACCTCTTACAGTTAGTAGTACACTTTTATTTATGTCTGCTGCGACTCCGGTCGATGCCTCACAACTATAGTAACCTGCATCTTCCGACAGAACACTGTCGATGACGAGAGCGCCATCTTTATCCATTTTGACTCTACCTGTCTCTGGTAACGTCACAAAGCCACCATCTACCCCGCCCCCTGAAATCCAAAATGTAAACTGTGACAGGAAAAATACTTTTTTAGAAAGTACTACTGTATTAACACGAGTCATTTTACACATATGCACACATCTATGCATATAAATATATACATATACATGTATAACATCTTTATAAATATTATATATTGATATGTTCTAAGTGAAAATTCCTCCCATTACACAAGATAGAAAGATATAAATAATAATAATTCGAGAAAATTCTCTCAAACATAGTTGTCTATTGTGTTTTAACTAGTTGTTTTGAATTAATTTAATAATAATATATAAGAATTTGAAACAAAATTTTCTACATGAAAATAGAAGAATTTTTTATAAGGTCATTTATGAAGATATATGTGTATAAGTATAATAAAGGACGATATTAATAATTAAAGAAATGAGTTAAGTAATTACATAAAATATTATAAAATGGAAATTCAATATAAAAGAAAATTCATCAGTTACCAGGTAGTAAAATCTGAGTAATGGTAGTAATGATGTAAAGTAACATTAGATTTCTTTCAGTAATACACATACTATCGACTCATTCGATCTACCTAAGATTCTTTTCCAACGTATTTCTGGTTTTGGATATCCTGAAGCCGAACATCTGATGAAAGCTCTTCCCCCAATGCCAACGGTAATGTCTTGAGGTTCATGTATCCAACGAGGTGAACCTTGAAGTGTATAAAAGAAAAGCAGTTAGTTAATATAATGAAATTCTTCTCTTTAGTTTTACATTATCAAATGGGGTTATTTCGATTTCTATTTCTATTTACGATCCTGATTAAATAGATAAAGCATTAACGGATATCTCCTAACGGATTTTGAGTATACGACAGACAAGCGAAATTTTAACACCTCAGAAATTTTTCAAGTTACATTTGTGTTATTTATATTTACCTAAATATTGTGGTAAAACCAACAGTAGTAATCGTTAATTAACGACCAATAATGGGTAGAAATTGGCAAGTCGTTTGGAAATTGCTTTCCTTCGAGAAAATATTAAAAACAACATCTATTTTTGTAACTAAAATGTTTGTTGAATCAATTACAAAGCATTGTAATGTGCGCAGTATTAACTGGTATTAAATTAGATAAAATAGTTTTGGTGCTGACAAAGCAACTAATGGCCAGAGAATTATCTGAATAAAAAATTATAAGAAATAAAGCAGAAAGGTCTATTAAAGATCTACACGATAGAACAAAAACAAATTCTTCAATAATTTACTTTTACTGTTGATGACTGAAAATATCACCGTAGAATTATAAAAACTATTGGACAAAAAAACACTAGCTAAAAACGCGTGAATATGTAGTCCAAGATAACAAATATTCAAAAGTGGTAGAACAGTGTTACCTCGAACTTTGAGTTCTGACGAAAAACTATCCGTCCCCGCTGGGTTAGTTGCTATACAAGTGTAGTTTCCTATGTGTTTCGTATTCACATTATTTATAATAAAAACTGACAGCCTTCCAATGGTGTGAATTGTCCATTGTTCTTTTGATTGAAGGACCTTCCCGTTCTTAAACCAGCTGAACTCGATCGGATCATCACCTTCTTCTATACCACAGGTAATTTGTATTGTTTTTCCTTCTTCTATTATTTGGGGTAAGGAAAATGGCTGAATTTTGACAGGCACTAAAACAAGAAGTAGAATGGTTTGTTTAAAAAGCTTCTCATCTAGTTTATGGGTAATGAACTGAAGATAAGGTACTAGCAGTATGAATTTAATTTCACAAAAAAATCTAGTGAAGATATAAAAATTGAACTTTATGAACCAAAGTTGAATTATTTTATGCTCAACAAGAATATTCGACCCATGTAAGCGAGCTGAAATAAGAGTTTTGTTGAAACAGTGATGAGAAACGGCATGTATTTGATCCGACTTTTTTTACATTATGTTATTATTTTTTATTATTAATTCTTAATAGTTGTATTCAAAAGGTAAACATATTTATATACATGCATCAAATTTCTTGTAACTTATGTATAAGAAAATAGATATGTTGTAAACCCAATAAAAGTTTAAAATTAAATAGTAATTATAAATAGAAAAACGAAATAAACCGTTTTAACTTAATTTTTATTCTAAAAGGAAATATTTGCTTAACAGTATGTTTTTACAAGTCAGATAATTATACACATAAACCCAAACACAATAACAAACACATTATCAACACTTAGTGACTAATAGATACTTACCTAACGCCGTAGGTGACCAGTACGTTGAAATGAGTGAT